>NC_141040.1:33907500-34207500 GCF_052040795.2 Danio rerio | reverse complement strand
TGTGAGCGAGTATTATTCGAGTTCTTCTTCAAATGACTTGATTCTGCGGTGTCTGCAGGCAAACAGCAGAGATGAGCCTGAGGGGACATATGTGATTTAGGATTTGTGCCCACCGTGGTTGCCCCAGGCAAAGCAGACTCCAGCTGAACCCATCTGTGCAGAGACACATTATCATGGACCCTCAGAATACTTCATTAGATCTTTTTTCTTCCTCTGTGATTTCATTTTCCCCCCATCCCATAGTACTAGAGCTGCAGGAATACTCTTTAAAGAAATGTGCATTTTTATTCAACATTTGATGTAATCTCAACTGAAACATGTAGGCGGGATATATAGTAGCTCCTCCCCTTTAAAAAGAAAGATGAATAATGTTTTGTTTATATTACAGCCCTTTCAGTGAGAGTGGTTGAGCTCTAGTGCATTTTATGAAAAACAAATTTTAAACGTGAAGGATGTGGGACATGTCAGATACTATTATTTTTTTGTTTTAAAAAAAGTTAATACAGAAGTACTGCAATAAAAGTTTATAGTTTTAATAAAATTTGTATTTGGTTGCAATCAAAATAAATAAAATCACCAAAAGTAATTTGTTGTTTCAAGTTAATATGTATCAGATATAGTGTTATGCCAGAAGGTATAGTGACATGAATCAGTTGAAAGTATTTTTCAAATTCATTGAATTATTCATCAAAGAGATTCATATAAAATGCTGATTCATCCAGCAAAAAAAGATAAAGATAAAACAAGCGAAGTCTTTGAGTGAGTCATTAAATCAGTCTTTTAATAAATAAATCATTTAAATTAAATAATCATATTAATTACTCGGATTACTTTTATAGTTTAAATGCACATGTTTCAATTTATTTATTTACTTTTTTGTTTTATATTGAATTGGCAGGAGTTTAGAGTTAGTTTAGAACCATGAAAAAGTACTGAAAGTCATATGTGATATATATGATTTAGTTTTTTGTTTTTTTAAAGGATTAGTTGCATTGTAGATTTATCAATTGTATTCAATAACATTTTTATTTTAAATCACTGATACTAGACCTGAGCTTGCAGCAACTAATTAATAGATAAATCACTTTCATTATTGATGAACTGCAATTCTGTTATTAAAATGAACTGAATCAGTGCTGGGCAGTAGCGTCACTACTAGCTTAACTACATTTCTCAGTAGCATGGCAGTAGCATCTCTACTTTATAAATGAAATAGCTTTTCTTTAGCGAAGCTAGTTTTTTAGTTAGGTGGCACAGTAGCGTCCACACAAGCTACATTTACTGATCGTGGATCAATAAGTGACGGCACCAACATTCATATAGCTTTGAGGCCAGTGTCTAGCTGATGAAGAGGTGTAAATATATATACAATATAATGCTTATTCCTAAACATTTCCCGTTACTATAGTATTTTAAATGTGTAACAACTGGTTTATTGGATTTTTTGTTTTTGCTTTTATATACTATTATTTGTTTCTGTTGGGTACATGTGCTGTTTCATGGACATATCTTAGATCACTAAGATATGATTGATTTAGATTTAAGTTGCTTAAATTTAAAAATGAAAATCGCAAAAATAGCTTAGATGTATTTTTTTATTGCAATACAAAATTGCTTAGAAGTACCTTTTAGCTTAGCTTGCTACATTTGCCAGAGGGTAGCTTTTAGTGTAGTTAAGCTACATTTTAAGAAGAGTAGTTATTAGCTTAGCTCACTACAGTACATTTTCCAAGTAGCTTTCCCAACACTGTGAATCATCAATTAACTGTTGCCACTGCCTCTAAAGCTGCTTTATACAAAACTTTGCAACATTACCACTTTATGATACTAATTATATTTATATTATAATAAACTGAATTAAAATTTACTGAGCTATAAAATGACATTATTGTTTTAGACTAAATTTAGTTTTTTAAGGAAAACTGTGAATTTTTGAATATTGATTGAAAGTGAATTTGAAACAGTTCATATTGCATATTATGCTTCAGTATATAAATAAATGAGACTTTAAACTATTTGTTTATGTTTTTTGTCTTTTGTTTCCAATTATTATGATATTATCATTATATATTATGTATAGTAACTCCATGCATAATTAATTTAGTATTTTCTTTAAGGAAAAGGCTGTATGTTATAGTGAATGATATTTCAGAATGATTCAAACGTTCATCATAAGAATGATTCATTAGAGTCATTTGTTTCAGAAACTGGGCTACTGGGCTATAGTTGTTCTGTGTGTTTTTGATTTACTGAAATGAACTGGTTCATAAGAGTGATTTATTCAGTGCACTATCCTGGTCACATTCCGTTTCAATATTATTTTGCACACAGTACTTTTATTGTTTCATTTTCAGTATTTGAGTAAAATCTAGTTTCTTTTGCAGAGGCATTGAAGATTCTGCAATGGCAGCATATATTGAGCAGTATCTGAAGTTCTTCAAGATCAGTCCGTCTATCCCTAAGCCATATCAAAATTACTTCATGCTCTTTTCTGTGCTTTCTTGTGCAGCATACAGGTTTCTTTTCCTCTCTTATTTTATTCGTTTCCCTCTGTTTTTTCCGCTCTCTCATCTCTGTATTTCCTCTGGTAGGTCCTGAGGGATGAACCCTTGTTCCTATACATTTTCTTTATATAAAGTTCTCTAGGGACCTGGCAACTCACACACGCACACACACATGTTCACTCTCCCGGTAATGTGTTTCTGTGTGATGTCTATGGTGCATCTGCTCCAGGCCCTTCATTTTCAACCAGTCCATCACATTGGTTCCGGTCCATCCGAAAGATAGATGCCTGGTGTGGGCTTTAAAATAGAATAATGTATACATAATTCATGCAGTGCCAACCCTAGAGCCTCTCATTAAACTTTACATGGCAAATGGGGAAGACAGCCACATATTAAATGTTTCTCCTCACTCACAGATGTCCCTGCATAATGATATTTGAGAAATGGAGGAAATTTGAGACGAACGTACCCTGATTTTGGCCTTGCTTTTCACTTTGAAAGACTAGTTGCTATTTTATAATTCATGTGTTCAATAAAAAAACTTTTTGTTATGGTAAAGGCTTAGTAAAGGGGCGTACGGGGGTCAAAGAAGAAACAATCATTCAGGCATATCTAAAAGAAATAGAATCACAGATCAAAGTGCAGCCCTAAAATGCTAATTAATTTGAGTTTTATAACAAGATACTTTGACTTAAACTGCTAGGTTTTAGCATCAAGTTACTGCAAGAAAGTAAAATAATTATAAATTATTATGATTGGATTTCCTTTTGTACAGTTTATAGTTTATAATTAAGATTACAGTCCAAAGTAAATATATGTAATATATCAGACCCCCTAGTTTATCACGATTTTTTTGGTGGTGATTTTTTTGCGATTAAAAACGACTGATTTTGTGGTGGTAATTCCAAGAAGCTTGCAGACAATATTATATATATATATATATATATATATATATATATATATATATATATATATATATATACACATACACATATATATATATATATATATATATATATATATATATATATATATATATATATATATATATATATATATATACACATACACATATATATATATATATATATATATATACACATACACATATATATATATATATATATATATATATATATATATATATATATATAAATATATATATATATATATATATATAAATATATATATATACAGATCAGAATTAGAAGTTTTACAATTTTTAAGCACCATTTTAAGGTCAAAATTATTAGCCGCTTTAAGCTATATATTTTTTTCGATAGTTTACAGAACAACCCATCATTATACAATAACTTGCTTTATTACCCTAACCTGCATAGTTAACCTAATTAACCTAAATAAGCCTTTAAATGTCACTTTAAGCTGTATAGAAGTGTCTTAAAAAATGTTAGAAATATTAGAAATTAGCTATTAAAAATGTTTACAAATGTGTTAAAAAATGGTCTCTCCATTAAATAGAAATTGAGGAAAAAAAATAAATGGGGGCTGTTTTTTTATTTACCATATTAGTCTATTATGTTAGGTTTGCAATCTGACACAATAACACAAATAAAAAAAATAAAAAAAACCTCTTTATATTGGTCTCTTGTCAAGACAAGATCTAAAACAGATCTAAAACATTTTGGATTTAGCCAAAGGAAGTTTGTATAACTCTTATTTTTATCCATGATCTTACTGTCTCTCAGATTTAACTCCCCGGACCATCTGACATCATATATCTCACTCACGACATGCGTTATTGCTTCCCCTACCGTAATCCACCACAGATCGCCGTAAATATCGTCAATAGCAAGAAAGCGTTTTCTCTTGTTAACTGCAGAAAAAGATTTAAATTAAAACATTTATCAATTTAACGCACATTTAATCTTCTTCAATTCGGTCACGTACCTCTGCCTTCATTCTTGAACCAATCTCTATCCTTGTAAGCTGCTTGCTTTTCTGTTTGTTTCAATGCTCAGTTTGTTAGATGTTTGCTCCAACTTTTTTCTTTGTAGTCTGAAGCACATCAAACGCACAAAATGCCAACAGTATATTTAATCGCCACAGGATGTCTAATACAATCCTTGCATTAACTTCACATGTAAATCACCCGTGCTCTATCAGCGATTGCTTACTGCACGAGCTGCAAAACATTTCCCCCAATCTCATGTAATGTAATGATTTTGAGGGTGCAGGTGAGACGTCATTTTTCGAGAGACAATTAAATACATCTCATGTGCTGCATATGCAACGTCAATAAATCATATAAACCAATAAATTGCAAACTAAAATAAATATAATTCAAATATATATTCAAATTGAAAATAGAATTGTTTCCTATTTTCCTGTTGGCTAACATACTTAACCACACCCTCCAACTGCTTCTTTACTACATCCATTCATCTCGCAATAGAAAAAAACAAGCCACGCCTACTGTTTTCTCATTTAATATTCTGTTTCTCTGCGAACTGCGTCACAATACGAAGAAAAAAAATGGTTGCAGCTTCCACTTCATGTGGACTTTAAGAAACTTTTTTTTAAGATGTAATGTCTGTTTATTTAAAAAGATGTAACAGTAAAATCAAAGTTTCACCATTAAGCTGTTTTGACAATTATTTTACAAATATTTAGACATTTTCTTTTCACAAAAGGTTTTTAAAACATTAAACCTTTTACATTTTGCAAACACCAAAACGAAGAAATCTTATTCTCAATGTTGTCACCAAAGTTCCATTTATTTGATCAAAATATTATAAAACAATGAAACTGAGATGAATTATTGTCGTTAAAAATATCTGTTATCTATTATCAGACATATAAAAATGATTTATTCCTTTGATGGCAACACTGAATATTGAGCTGCCAATACACCAGTCCTCAGTCTTTTATGATTCTTCAGAAATCATTAATAATCATAATATGCTGATTGGCGCTGCTTAATATTTTAGTGGAAATCGTCATGCGTTTGTTTCCAGGACACTATGATGAATAGATCAACATGACAGACTGTTTGGAGTAAACATGTTTTTAACATTTTTAATGGGCTTTCACTTTTGATGTGTCCTTGTTTGAAGGAGTTAATTTCGTCTATATATGCATACACACTATGCAACTTGAAACATCCTATAATAACAGTCTTAACCTAAGGGGAAACTATTGCGCAATAAGGAAAAACTATACCCAGTTTGAAAGCGAGTTATCTGACATCTCAATGAGCGTTACTTCAAAATCGCACAGGAAAGTGAGTCTGTAATAGAAACATCAAACGAAGTGAACTTCCATGAACTCCAGTGCCCCAGCAGGGGCTCCGTTTTTGGTAATTAAAAATGGATTCATAAGCCAGGCGCCCTGCAGAATCTCTCTGTGATGTGCTACTGTATCAAGTGCTTCAAGTCATCCGTTGCAAGACGAGTCTCTGAATGCAAACGCCAATGCTTTGCAGCAGTTTCTCTCACATTATTCCAACTGAAGAGAACTTTGTTTTTCTTCAGGTGACCTTACTGAGCTGTTGAATAATAAGGTGTTACAAAGAAATTGTCAGTGCAAGAGAATTTACCATTGCTTTTAAGATGCTATGGTGAAAAAAACCTTCTGTGAAGATCTTGCATTTCCAAGAAATCCAATCAGAAGTTCTTATCAGCACTTTTAGAGGGTTAAGAGAGCAAGAGACTAGACCCCCGAGACAGAAACTAACAACATCACCACGTCTGAGATTACCTTTCAACCCTAAATACCTGAATTTTACACTAAAGACCTCTAGCACTCCGACTCAAAGCATTACAGACGCACTGTGATCTATACAAACACAATCTCCTCTGCGTAATACTGTAAAGTCCACACATTACATCTTTTGCAGGGCTCTTGAATTTCCCTCAAACTTCATCTGTATTCCCGCTAGTTTCCTCCCCACCGCTCGGCGTTCATTTCCCCCTCCCCACGTCCGCAGTTGCCACTCACAGACACTTATCTGCCTTCGCCAGGGTTGGATAATATGTACTTCTGTAGTCCCAACAGGGCTCCAGTGCCATGCAGGATTACCCAGGTGTGCCGGGTCGCTGGCAGAGAGCCATGCTAGAAAAGAGGAGTCTAAACAATCCAGAGAGCTGATGAAAAAGAGCCGTCACAGCAGGAAACATGAGCTCTCCGCATGCAGGCAAGACTGAGCGCTCTGCCACACACATGCAAGCACAAGGGATTTCTATCAATTACAGCTTGTCACAAGGCGATCTGGTAATTTGCATTACAGTAATGTTTAGCTTGCCATGTATTTAAAAAGACGTGCTGGAAATGCCAACTCACATATATTTCTCATTTGCAGACTCGCCCTCTTATAAACAAACAGAAAAAGAGTGGAAACTATAGCTAACTGTGAATAGTTCTCGGCTTAGGTCTTTTTAGTCATCCGTTTTTGTGTAAATCGTTATGTCTTGACTATACGTAAAATAGCTTTTGAAAGTTTTTACCATTGTAGCCTGGATATTTTTTTTTTTATATTATTTAATAAATTAATTAATTTGTTTGCAATTGGAACGTTTAAACCTTCTTTGAAGCATAAATTCAAATTGTCTTCAATTTAACCCCTTCATTAATATGGTTTTATTTGATGAATAATTAATAATATACAACAATTAAAATAACAAAATAAAAAAATTAACCATTGTATGAAATTCATCCAAGCTATATGTTTTTGTAATTTTGGTGATTATGTAATAATTCAGAAAAAAAGTTCAAATTTTAATACAGTTTTAACTACACTTTATATAATTGCACTTTTCACACGAAAATATGCTTTTATAGCAAAATGATTTCTCTCAAAAACACGGAATATCCCTAAATCTGATCACTAAACATAAAGAATGTGCTCTGAGTCCCTTCATGATGAAGAAAAACTGTTTACACTCTTGTCATATAGGCCCATCATAATAGACATTTGGTTTAACTTGAAATAATTATGACAGAAAAAAACTGGCCTGATGCTAATCTACGGTATAAAAATAATGAGTTATAATTGTTCTTATAAGGTCATTAAAATTTTTTGTTTTCATTTTAACAAGATGGCGGCACAGTCATTCAGTGGTTAGCACTGTTGCCTCCCTGCAAGAAGGTCACTGGTTCGAGTCCCAGCTGGGTCAGTTGGCATTTCTGTGTGGAGTTTGCATGTTCTCCCTGTGTTTGCGTGGGTTTCCTCTGGGTGCTCTAGTTTCCCCCACAGCCCAAAGACATGCGCTATATGTGAATTGAATAAACTAAATTGTTCGTAGTGTATGAGTGCATGTGAGAATGATTGTCTACGGGTGTTTCCCACTACTGGGTTGCAGCTGGAAGCACATACGCTGTGTAAAACGTACACTGTAGTTAGCGGTTCATTCTGCTGTGGCGACATTTGTAATAGACACTAAGCCGAAGGAACAAGAAATGAAATTTTAACATGAATAAAATGGATACTTACAAAACATTACAAAATAAAAAAAGAAAATGTACCTAAAAATGTCATATAAATAATAATGGATGATCAGTTATTAAGTCAGTTAATAGTTTATAAATATTGACCACACTTAAAAGACTTTAGTTTTTACATTTTAAAGTATACTCAGACATGTACTCATTCATTCATTTTCTTGTCTGCTTAGTCCCTTTATAAATCCGGGGTCGCCACAGCGGACTGGAACTGCCAACTTATCCAGAAAGTTTTTACGCAGCGGATGCCCTTCCAGCCGCAACCCATCTCTGGGAAACATCCACACACACATTCACACACACACTCATACACTCATACCCAATTCACCTGTACCACATGTCTTTGGACTGTGGGGGAAACCGGAGCACCCGGAGGAAACCCACGCGAAGGCAGGGAGAACATGCAAACTCCACACAGAAACGCCAACTGAGCCAAGGTTTGAACCTGCGACCCAGCGACCTTCTTGCTGTGAGGCGACAGCACTACCTACTGCGCCACTGCCTCGCCCCTGTACTCATTCATATGTGATCATATTTCTTTCTTTAGGACTGTTTATTATTTATTTATTATCTCATTTACAGAAGGACTTCGGGTCAAATGTTTGATTAAAAATGTAGATGCACAAAATGAATATACGAATAAAGTAGGAACAAAAAATAAGAATTACAGGAATTACAACATTACAATAGATTTTATACATAAAACAGGCCTGGTGTGATGAGTCTAGGTTTTTGCTGCAACATGGTAGGCTCAGAATTTGGTGTCAACAGCATGAAAGCATGGATCCATCCTGCCTTGTATCAACGGTTCAGGCTGCTGGTGGTGGTGTAATGGTGTGGAGCATATTTTCTTGGCACACTTTGGGCCCATTAGCACCAATTGAGCATTGTGCCAACGCCACAGCCTACCTGAGTATTGTTGCTGACCCTGTTCATCTCTTTATGACCATAGTGTACCCATCTTTTAAAGGCTCCTTTGAGCAGGATAATGCGCCATGTTACAAAACGCGGAAAATCTAAGATCAGTTTCTTGAACATGACATTAAGTTCATTGTACTAAAATGGCCTTCATAGTCACCAGAACTCAATCCACTAGAGCACCTTTGGGATGTAGTGGAATGGGAGATTTGCGTCATGGATATGCAGCTGAGAAATCTGCAGCAACTGCGCTACGCTATCCTGTTAAAATGGGCCAAAATCTCTGAGGAATATTTCCAGTAGGGTGTTGAATCTATACCACAAAGGATTAAGACAGTTCTAAAGGCAAAAGGGGCTCCAACCTGGTACTAGTAAGGTGTACCTAATAAAGTGTCCGGTGAGTGTATATTGTCATATTGCACAACTCTAACTGAACATGATTTTTATTTACACAAGTTTAATCGAATTAAAACAGAAAAGTTCAGAAAAGAATAAATAGCAAAGGTTATCAGACAATATGCTTTGAATACAATTGCTGTACTAATGTTGAATGTTATGCATGGTTCATCATCAGTAATGGTCTTTGTGTTTTTGACCACTTTTGTTGTAGTTGGTATGCTTAAATGCACCATTGAGTCAGCCTTCAGACAGCACATATCAATATGCACCTTGCACGTTGCTTTTGTGTTAATGTCAAGCAGGCTGCAGACATCCATGATCAATAACCAAATCGATATCTAAATGCTGTGCTAACCATTAGGTAGCCAGCAGAGATGTTTGTAATGTTGTTGATGATGCAATGCATGTTTTTCTGTCTTACATTTGCTAGGAGCCAATTTACGCTTTCAACATGATTCCAATAATCATCTCCAGCTTAAAAAAGAGAAGGAAATGTCTCTTAAAAACTCAAAAACTTTGTATTTGAGCTGTCTTTTCCAATGTCTGCAACATAGCCAGTGAGCTTCAGCAGTGTTTCTGCTCTTTCCTTTCTCCCAGGCTCTCTTCTGATAACTGGAGCATCAAGAGTGTACTGATGAATAGCTGTAATGAATGAAGAGAAATAGGCTAATAGTGCAGTGAGGCCTCAGTATTGATCCAGCTTCTGGGGTAGATAGAAAAGATGTATTGGGATGCATCTTTGTGCCCTATTAATGAGAAGGACACAGAGGAAGGTAAAGTGTGTGGTTGTAATTTATTTTGGTCAAGAGATTCTGAAAAACGTGGCCAGGGCAGACAAAATTGCATTAGAATTCTTTTAGGTTACGTCAGTGGTGAAGTATATAAGACAGGAATGCACAATAGTGGATTTTTGCTAATATCTGATATATGACTCATTTCGACTGATAGGCCTTATTCATATGTTCATTTACAAGTGTCCTGTTTATGATTTTTTTTCTTCATGTAGTAGGCATGTTATTGATGTATAGTAATAACTTCCAAAAAGCATTTGGTTATACCACAAAGAATGATAGAAAAAATCTATGGAAGTTATGCAGGCTGGGCTTGCAAATTGAAGTATAAAAATTAAATGGTCTCAGGTATACAGTGCTAGTTCTTTGCATTGTCTCCTTTGAAAATGCTGGGAAAATAGTTTGTGTTGATGTATTCTACCACAAAGACTGTGATCACCAAATTTGTTTAATTATATTAATACATTTGATTAGATTACACAAGCTGGATTCACTGGTCAGATGCACTAGTAGCACACTGAGTATATCTGCTGGTTTCATTGCAGAATGAAACATAAACAAATATCATAAGTTTTTTTTTTCATTCTGCAGTGTGAACGCAAATATATTTATTGTTATATTTAAAGCTATCATGTGTGGTGTGAATAGGTCTTAAAATCCAAAGTATACTCTGATTTTCTGTGTTTTTGCGACAGTCTGCGTAGTGCGCGCATCATATTCAAGCAATTCTGCATTGATGGTCTGCATATAACAACACAGATGTGAGGTGAAGGTTAAGACAGTCACTGGGTTTGTCGAACTTTGTCAATAACCAGTTCGATCAATAGTGAAAGTGGGCAGGGCTACTGAGCCAGAGGGTGTTTTAGCTGTTGGGGACATGTTAGATGAGAAAAGAAATTCAGACTTGATTAAAGCCACGTAACAAAAAAATCTGACAATAAGCTAAAATGACAATAAATGTGGTGCTTTTTTAATTAAGATAACAAACTTGTGAAGTTTTCTTCATGACAGATTCTTTTTGACAGGCAAAGTAAACTGAAGTGAACTGAAAAGTCAAAAGTAAAGTAAACTGAAGTTTTAAATTAAGCCTAATTTAAAATGGTAACACATGATGAGAATAACTACTGTATAGGAAATAATGTGATTGATGTATATACTGTAAGGTGTTTGAAAAGGTTGTTTGAAAATATGTTCTGTTTTTGTATTCTTTTAGGTAACACTAGTAGAGCAGAAAGTACATATTTCAAAACAAAATGTACATTTTTGTGTTTATTATGTTAGACTTAGGGATAAGCCTCAGCTAGTATGCTCCAAATATGATGACAAAATTAGCTCACAGTCCTAAAAAGCGTACATTCTCTCATTTCCGTCAACATGGATTACCAATTTTAATGAGTAACTACCATAAATAGTACATACATATATAAGAATGTCAGTCATTCAATACTCGTAACAGTCTATTTGGTCATTATTTAATGTTAGTTGTGTTTGTATATATTAGCATAAACCAAAAATAATACAGTTGTTATATTTATTCATCTTTGTTAACGTTAGTTAATGTTATTTTAGTTAAATAATGTTAGTTTGTGTTAATAAATGTCAACTTGTTAACTAATGTTAACGAGCACAACTTTGGATTTTAATAATGCATTGTTAACTGTTGAACTATGATTAATAAATTCTGTACAAGACTACTGATACTTAGTTAATGTTAGTAAATACATCAACTAACATTAACTTTAATGAATGGACCGTTATTCTAATGAAGTGAGGTTGAGTAAATGAGGACAGGATTGTGATTTTTGGATGTCGTTGTCATTTTACCAAGTTTATAAGGTCTTTTTTGAGCTCCTGGGGACAGTAAACTGGTCTTCACAACGTAGGTGTTTGCACAACCATAAATCATTTCAGCTAGACTCATAAATATTAATTGTATGACTTTATGGTATTAGCATCAGATTGGCCCAGTGGTCATACATGATTTCCTAATAGGAAGATAATATGGTAAATAGGCACTAGAAATTGTAGAACTGGCACATTTTTAACTCTACCATCAGGAAAAAGCTACTGTTTGTTCCTAAAAGTGTCAATCTTCTTGGCCTTCATACTAATGCCAAACCAACTAACACTTAAGTTTTTACCAGAAAACAAGTGGGATGAATTTAGAAAAGTCTAAATGGATTGACTCTGCTTGATGGAACATTTTGTTCAGCACCAAACCAGCCTGAACCAATTTATTCTAGTCTTTTAGTTGGTCATTTCAACAGTAACTTGCATATATAATCTAAAAGTTCTTGGAATACACACTTATGCAGGATATTAATAAATGAGTGGAACCAAATCAATGAGAAACACTTCATAATCATGCCCCTAATCATCTGCTAATAGCCACCATTATATAGTTGGTCCAGTCCCCATGTTAGCTCGGCCCTGGAGCAATTACGCCACACATCAGCAAGTCTGAATAGTATTAGCTTCAGCTTGCCATATGCCGACCCCATCAATGCCTCATGTTCTCTATTCCTCTCATTCTATTCCTCTGTGAAATCTTGTCCAGCATAGAGAATTAACGTGCTAATATTCAAAGTATTTCCATTTATGAGATTAAACACTTGAATCTATTAACCATGATTAGAACTGCAGGAACTCAAGGACAGGGAGAGAGAGGCAGAGACAGTCATCACAGATGGAAAAAAGCATTGCAGTCATAGGTCAAAAATATCTCATGGCTTCTTGGAAATATTACTTATTCATTTAGCTGTGACACAAGCAGAAATAACAAGATGCTTTAGTCTCTGAAGAGATTTTAGGGTGTTTTTTAATGCACTTTGCTTATTTATGAGTCTAACTAATTTGGTGCTTACAGTCCAATTATAAATACATCTGAAAATGACTTGCATATGAAATGTAAAATGATTATGTTTTTGAGTACTGGCTCACTTTATCTGTGTTTATATATTTTATGCACTGAAAAAAATTGGTGTATAAATATTTTACAATTAAAAATGTTTTTGTAATTGTTCTAAAAGTAAAAACAAATGACAAGCAACACAATAGGCGCCATTTGTTGACAAGCGCAACTCATTTGCACCACGTTGTCTAAATAGCAAATCCATTTGTGCCACTTTGTGGACTCATGGGTGTGCTGGTCTATAAAGGATGTGTGCTAAGGTGCATTGTTGGTGTGTTGCTATTTTGAGGAACTAAAGTAGACTGTGCCTCTGACCAACTGAAAGCAGGTCTAAAGTCTGGATCTTTTCAGTTTATTCATAACAGTTTGCATTTGTATATATTATTTAATAATAATATTAATAATTCCTTACATTTGTATAGCACTTTTCTGGACACTCAAAGCACTTTACACATTTTTTGAGGTGAATCTCCGGTACCACTTTATATTGTGGCATTAACTAATATGTACTTACACAGGAATTAATAGTTTGTTACAATGTACTTATTGTGTAAACAATGTATTTTGTTTGTTTTACATATATTTATTGTGTACTTATGCCTGATTAAGTACATGTATGTAATTACATCTGTAATTAACTTTTGTAATTACATTTGTAAATACACTGTTGACTATCCCTTACACCTTAACCCACCCTTAAACCTACCCATGCCACCAAACCTGTCCATAACCCAACCTCTATCCCAACTCAAAAGCACCACAAATGTTCTCAAATACATTATAAATACAGTAAGTACATTGTATTTATTTTTTGATGCAAGTACACAGTAGTTAAGGACACTTAATATAAAGTGGGACCGAATCTCCTCATCCTCCACCAGTGTGCAGCATCCACCTGGATGATGCGACAGCAGCCATATTGCACCAGACCGCACACCACACACCAGCTGATTAGTTGAGAGAAGACCCCTACTCTTTTTTTTATTTTTGAAGGACATCCTGGGATTAGAGTCTGCATCAATATACTGGAGCGTTAGGACCTACATAGACCGCAGGTTGAGCGCCCCCTGCATGCCTCACTAACACCACTTCTAAAAGCAACCAAGCTTTTCCATGTGTTCTCCCACATGGATGTCTTCAGTGGAGTGAGATTCCACCGTTTTCTTACTCAACGAAACTAAAGGAGTGAAGTAAATAGTGAAAGTAAAGAGAACGTAAAGAGGTAAAATGGAGGAAGCTCTTTCTTTATCCTTGCATTGCAGACGGTTTGTTTAACTGTTTTCTCGTTAGTGAAGCATTCAGTTTTTCCACTTACACAGTCCGCTATGTAAAGAGCAAATGCGTTATGGCGCGATGCAACTGACTCTTATAGGGAATGGGAGGTGAGACTCTGATTGGTTTTGTTCAAAACACACCCATAACTCATTAAGAGAATAAGCACAACCCTGTTAGACCATGCACTAGGACGCAGATAGTATTTTTTCGTCCTTAAAATTGAAAAAGTTGATTTGGACACATCCTTGATGCTGTTGCGCCATGTGCTTTTGACTTTGCTTCTATATTGTTAAAATAGAGCCCATTGAATTTAATGCACAACTTTGAAATTATAAAGAAATACAGATTTTTTTGTAAAGTGTATAACAATAATCAATGTGTTTTGTGTGTTTATGTTGTTATTAAAGGCACATTACTTGACTGTCTTAAGTTATAGAAATGAAATACTTTGGCACTTTTGGCTAGGGCTGCACGATATTGGAAAAATCTGATATTGCAATACTTTATTTTTCTGCAATAATTGTTGTGAAATGAATACCGTTTTACAAGATACAAGAAGTTTGAATTTGATTAAGTCTAACAGTATTCAGGTACAGAAGTTAAATAACCACAATACAAAAATGCTTTTCTTACAGTGTTTTGATTTGTCTTGTTTGCAGTCTAAATATCAAAACAATTCTTAGAGCAAGTAAAAATATTGTTTTGTTTTCACCATCAGAAAAAAAAATGTCAGTAAATAAGAAATTGTCATTAAATCAAGCTAAATTATCTGCTAGTGGGGTAAGTGAAATAATCAGATTTTCACTTTCAAATGTAAAAATTTGGACTAGAAACAAGACTTCTTTTTTTCATAAATCATATAAATTCTTTACAAATACAGTGAATAAATACAATTCTGTAGCTTCTGGTCAACTATAATTCAGACTAGACATTGCATATCATGACGATGTAACTATTGCGGATGTGCACGTTGCGATATCAATGTTAAAATGATATGTTGTGCAGCCCAGCTCTTTATCTGAGTCGATGAATCTGAAATGCTAAGCTTATTTAAATGCAACGACACCAAAACACTGATACAATATAGTCCCACAAGACATATGTTCTGAAAATGGCATCTAAGCAAGCTGAGAGCAAATAGTATACTGTGGTTATAGACATAACAGACATACCTGTTAGCCTGAAATTTCCTGCCAAAGTTAACCCACATCTACAGTCCATTACGGTTGGCTTACTATGGTCACGTGCACAAGTTATATTGTTAAAAAAACGTATTCGCTCTCTACAAACATAATCTCTAGCTCGCAATTGTCTATTGTTTACCTTTGTATTTGAGATCTGTTGTATCATCCTATATTTCCTATCTGTTGTATTTTCAATGTCAACATTGGTCTCTCTCTAAATACATCATTTCTTGTCGCTGCTCATAAATTGACCTTCTTGTTAGATCATGCCTCCATCTGAAGGGTGAAATGTGTTCAGCAGGTTCAGCCTCACCTGACTTCTTTTGATCAGGCCAAGAAAGCCACAGTTTCTGTTCCACAAAGGCCTGTGGGAATCGATAGCAATAGGTCTTTTAGAGCATTACAGCTGTCCGGGGATCAGACTGAGACATGTTCCTATTCATCTTGATCTGATAGCCCATCAGAGTCTACGTTCCTTCAGCACTCAGGGCTTCAGACGAGAATTTTCAGACTTTATCTGCATGTCACGTGTGTTCAGGGCAAGTGAGGACATGTAATGATGTTTGATTTGCTGTATTGCATCTATACAGTGTATATCTCCTGATTGCACTATTGAGCATTCAAGTGCAGGTATATTGCAGTATAAGTGTTGTCTTTAATAGAGATTTTGCAGTCTTTAAACAGCAGATAGAGCCCCATAAACTTAAGGTTTTAGGAAAAATCTGAATGTCTTAACCTAACATGAAACCTTATTTTTCAAAAGTTTAAGTCAAATGTGACAAATATGTGCATTATAAGATAATTACCGATTCAAAGAGATTTGAAGAAAATAATCTAAGAAACATGGGGAGAAACTCTACACAGAGAAACTTTACACAGAAATAGGGTTGGGTCGATAGTGTTCGCCGATGGCCAACATCCATCACAATGCTGAGCCGGCATCGTGATCCTCCACCCAGCCCCTGTTGCAACAGCAACCTGCTTGCGAAAAACAAATACTTAGGTCTCGTTTACACTTTTACTTCTTAGTTTTAAAATGGCTTTTTAGAACAAAAAAGATCACACATACACACACACACAGAGGCAAGCACTGCAGCATATGCACACGTCTGAGCTCCTGGCAGCCAACAGGTGCTGTGAGCACAAAACCCCAGAGAGCAGTGTACGTTGGACATTTTATCAAGGATGTACCACTGGATTGCATCTCATTATGGTTGTTAAACATGATATTAAATTAATCTTTAAAGTCTTCGGTCTTTTGAATCAGGTAACGTCACAACATCAGTGCACTACTTCAATTTTTCGCTTTCACGCTTGTACAATTTTAGCAAAAACCTCAGATGCTGTTGGTTGGTTCCGGTTGGTTGTGCACCTGTTTTACCAACCAAGTTTATCGACACCATTATATAGACACAGATTATTCTGCCTATTCATGCCAGAGTCCCTCGGAAAAAAGTGATTGACAGGTGGTAATTTGTGCGTAACTTTATTTATGATTTGGCTATGGGTAAAACAAAGACCACGTGAGTCAGGTAGTTGAAACAGTAGGCAGAAAATAATTCATTTGTCATAAATTAATGAATTATTCATAAATAATTAATTCTTCGCAATGGACGATGATATTTCACATTAGACATCATACTATGCCAAATTGGCAGATATCGCCCAACCCTACACAGAAATGCCAACTGGCCAAGCCAGGATTCAAACCAGCAACCTGTGGGGCGACAGAAACAAACTCACTTTTCAATATTTTGCTTTTCTGCGATATACATTGCGATTAGGGTTGTAACGGTATGAATTTTTCACGGTATGATAATCGTCTAAAACAATACCACGGTTTGACGGTTTCGCGGTATACGGTATGTTACAAATGTTACAAAATAATAGAACAGTGAAGCAAATTTGACTTTTTCCAAATAATATATTTTTAGTTACTATAAACAACACCACTTACAATGAACAAATAAAAATAAGAAAATAATAAATAATGTGTCAAAGTCCAAATAAAGTCCAAATAAACATGGTGCAAATCCTCAGTAAAAAATAGATATAAATATTTACTATACTATAAATAGTTACATAACGAAACTAGATTCAATATGGAACATCCTTAGGTTTTATGTGCCAGCATGGATATGGTTGTCTATCGATATGGATTTGGATATGGTTGTCTGCAATGCAGACAAACAGCTGCATCTTCATTTGCGTCTTTTAAAAACAGCAAGAGCAGCAGTTCGTCTTTGCTGTGTCACTGTTTTGTCATGTTTCTGTGCTGCTGTGCATGCAAAAGTACTTAGTATGAGAATCATTTAATGCAAAACTTTTTTTTTTTTGCGTTTTATTTAGCCGCGCATAAATGTATGCCTATCTCTCATTCCGTGTTGTTCAAAAAGCTTGGTCCACAAACAAAAGCGAAACCTATGCTTATTGGTTGTGATATAGCGAGTTTGAACCAATCTGGGCATGGAGGAGGGACAATGCATCAATGTATCATGTCTGATTTGTCCGGAGACACAGTGACGAGCGTTTCTTTGTCAAATCAGCGTTGTCAAATGTTGATGACGTAACCGCAATGATTCTGGAGCCTCTGAAAGAATGTTATGTGATACAGCACTGGAAAGCTGAGATTCTCTTCTTTATGCCAATCTTTGAATTGTATGAATCGGATCAGCGGATCAAAAGTTATTAAACATTTAAGAGCAATACTTAATTTTAGCCGCGGGCGGCTGTCTCGGTCTTTAAGGGTTAAAACCGTTGATATGCAATTGTTCATGGTATGATAATCGTGCACGTTCAAATCGTGGTAAACCGTCATACCGGTATATTGTTACAACCCTAATTGCGATATGAATATAATTTCTTAAAAGATGACCTAAATAAGTCTACTTGTAAAGTATTCATTCGTCTGCATAAAACATAACAATTTGCCAGCATTGATGAATACAATAGAAAATTGATTTTAAAAAGGTTTTATGTTTTATGGTTTTCTGTGGCATCTAAGAACATAAATTCAATGTTAGTCAATTATAGTCTTCATTGTTTAAATAATTAAATACAATTTAAGCATTGTTAAATAGAATTTTCTAGTGTAAATTAGCTTGATATCCTAGGGCCCTATCATACACCCGGTGCAATGCGTTGCAAGGCATGACTCAAATGTTGTTTGCTAGATTCAGCTCATGTCCTTTTGATGTGTTGCATCACGCTGTTTAAATAGCAAATGCATCATATGTGCGCCCATATGCGTTACGGTCTAAAAAAGAAGGCGTGTTAAGGTGCATTGCTGGCGCGTTGCTATTTTGAGGTTCTAAAATAGACTGCTTAATAGACCAACTGAGAGGATGTCTAAAGTCCAGCGCAGAGCACGTTAGTTGTGAGCCTCGGTTACACATTGCTTAATAAACACAGGATGTACAGCATGTACAAGAATTATTATTTTCTAGCCTAAAAAACCCCACTGCCTTCATGCCTTCTTCATCTCGTGGGGCTTTTTCAATTTTTTTCATAAAAACTTGCTTTTGTATAATGTTATTTTTATTAGCAGTAGTTTTTATTATATCCATATTTATATTTGTTTTATCAAAAACAAGCTTAGATTTGCCCACCTGTCAGGATTCAGACCATATTGGGCATAGCATGTTTATTTGGATATAACTCAGTTTTTTGACCACACTTCGTTATTATAGTTCATTTATTTGTTTGCTGGGAATTAGAACTGAATTTAGAAATAGTTTTGACACAAATCTTTGCACTTAACAAACAAAATTAATTATGTAGGCTAATGTATGTCTGATCGTACAACACTTTTTCTTTTCCAGGGAAGAGAGTAAAAGTGAAAGTAAAGAATAAGGAGGCTCATTCTCTCATTCTTGCGCTGCAGATGCTGTGTTTAACTGTTTTCTTGCTAGTTAAGCGCTCAGTTTTCCACTTCCAAATCTGTCATGTAAATAGCAAATGTGCTATGGCGCGACACAACTGACTTTTAAAAAGAATGGGAGTTGAGACTCTGATTGGTTTATTCTCAAAACACACCTATAACTTATTAAGAGAATAATCTCAACCCTGTAAGACCATGCTTCCTTGGCACAAAGTGGATTTTTTTGTCCTTAAAATAGCAAAAGTGGATTCGGACATGTCCTTAATGCTTTTGCGCCCTGCGCTTTGGACTTGTCACCAAGATCTTTAAAACAGAGCCCTTAGTCACGTTTCCTTAAAACACATTCAAATTAAAATCTCACTTTATTAGGGTTCAAATTTGCTATGATTCCACAAATCATGTTCTTAAACGTGGTTCTTGGTCATTAATCACAACTCAACATTGCAGATCCTGCAATGCGGCTATTGTAGACGCGCGCTTTGTGATATGGATGCTAAAACGATATTTTGTGCAGCCCTATTGTTAACCACTATGCCACCGTGCAGCCTAATTTTATTTAATTTAAGCCAATTAATTTATTTATTGGCCAAAGAATAGGGATATTCACGAAATAGACTTAACTTAAAATAAGTTACCACAAGACAACAACAAAAGTCTTATTGTACATGCAAAGGTGAAGACTTCAGAACTGGGCAGCACCCATGCACACATCCTTTTAAGTTTACCTACAGGAAACCTTTTTTTCAACTATATTTATGTGAAATAGTCCACAAGATGTACATTTTGACAACTTTTGACAGTTTAGTTGCAAAGAGAGTGATCACATCCTGCCTGAGGGAACGATTGAGCTGGTATTATGTGACTCACATTATTGTTTGTTCCAAGTCGTCTTTTAATTCCTGAAGCAAATTAAAAATGACATATTTGGCATACAGTATGTTCAGCTGATGTGTTCCTCTGGCATTCCAAATAAATACTTCTTCCTTATAACACGTGCTCTCTGTTCTCTGCTTTGCTGCCTACTTTGACAATAACAACTGCTGCTGTTTTAAGTGTGAAATTTAAGACATACTTTTTTGGGCATTAAATAAGGAGAAGTTTAAATACTTCCTCCCATAAAACAAAATCTTATTCAGTTAGGTCAGGTACAAAACAATTAGTTAATATGGACTGTACTGTTTTAATGCAAAAAAAAAAACGTTTTTGCTGGCGTAAGTTATTGGTAAATCTGGCCTTTAATTAAAAAAAAAATTATAAATCGCTTTTGGAAATGTTTTTTTTTTTTAACTGTCAAAGCATCTTCAACATTTCCTTTCCAATAAACAAAACAAGATTGACTCCTCAACCCCCCTGCCCACCCAGAAAACACCCACCCCACCCCCCAGCGGTGCCAAAGTCCATACCATCCCACAAATAGCATTACAATCAAGACAAATAACTAACAGAAAATATATACATACATATCAACATAAGATACACATATCTCAAACACAAACATAATGAATACAGGATATTTGTACATTCTATAATATTTTAGAAAATAATACACATATATACATGTATGTGTATATACTTACCCATACATATACTTACATACCTACATAGATACCCATACGTGTACATGTATGCATCCATACACACATAGTAATAAACAAAATAGGAATGCACACAGACATCAGAGATTCAGGTTGTAGCACATTAATTTCTGTTATCCATTAGTCTTTCTGCCAGTTTGTCTGAAGTCGCTTTCCATGCATGAAGTTGAGCCTCTAGCTTTATTCATTCTGGCTGTCGAAAGTCCTTACAAACTATATCATAAAACTGAAATAGCCACTGCCGAATAAATAATGCGGAGGAACCATCTTTGCGCAATTATCTTTTTTGGAGATGTTAGTCCTGCGAACCAGACCTTTCTTTGTCGCTCTGGCAAACCCAAACTGGAATCATCATTTAAAAATAGCACAACTGGTTGCACTGGTATGTCTTTTCCTATAATTTCAGATAATATTGATTAATTTACTATATGAATTTAAAATTTACTAGCTTTTTGCTGTGTATATATATATCATATATCTATTAATCAACCCCAGTCCTGATCAAAACTACGTAATTGTTTAAAAAAAATTGACAGGATTTTAACTTTTAACTTTAAACTTTAATTGCCATATTCATAAATGATGTCACTGATTTGGTGAAAAAACCCACAAAATTACTTATTTTCAATATAAAAATCAGCTGTGGACTGGGATTTTTTTAACCATTATCTCAGTCTTGGACGTGAAAGTTTAGTAACAACATTGACTTTGATGCATTGTTTGTTTTTGTGTAACATAAGACATTAATTTTTTCTCCCTAATTTGGCTGTTTTAGCTCCATTGAATTCCATTTTAACCACATTTTTATTGCAAAACCATGACACCATATAATCATGCATTTTTGATTGTTGGTGTTTTTCCCTGTTGTTAAAAGGTAAAATTGATCATTCTTACTGTTTAACATCAGTTGGCACCATTATCCTTTTAGATAGTTTTAGTTTTAGTTTTTGGATTTTATATGGAGTTACATGGAAATTAAACACACAGCAAATTAAAGAGTTATCCTGAATCATTTTTTTTTTAATTAAAAAAATCACCTTATGACTGATTCATTGAAAATCCATATGTAAAAATGCTGCATGTCCTTAAACCAAAACTCCTTTTCCAAAGTGTTAGATAAGGAAACATGCCATTAGCTCATTTCTAGGTGACATAATCACCAGTCACACTGCAGTGATGTCACCAGGCCTTAAAAAAGCATGACTAACCAAGTTACTGTCACATACCTTGAACTGATCTGTATTGATTCTCGCAATATGTTCCAATGACCAAATGGTTAGCTCACTAAAAAGGATGACACAAATGCTGACAGACCTTACAGATAAGATCTTTTACTTAGGATTATTACACTTCTCGTAATAATGACACTAACCGTCATTTAGGACAGCAGTCTGCTTGTTTTTTTTTGTGTGTAATAAAGCTCTTTAAGTACACGACACAACAGCAGGAACGTGCAGCAACTATAATCATTGCAAAAGCTCTTTAAAGGTGTCATCGCCAGGTTTTCCAGAAGGAGAAAGTAGATTAGTTTCCATCCTTCAACTCTGCCTGTTTACCTGCAGTGTCCTCTGGGAGCTGCAGAATTTGTTTTAAATTTGCTGATGCAGAAATCTTTCCTGGAAGTCAGTAATGACATCATGGTTTTCCGGACTCAGCTGCATGACATCATCTTTAGCTCAGAGTGACCTCAAGTGGGTGACCTAAATTCACACTTGCAGAAGAGAATAATTCTATTGAGCTATAAAGTGCTGATACAGTGTCATCAATGATTCACACAGGCATGAAAAGATTGAGCGCATCTGTAATCTTGAGTTCTGAGAGACAGTTTTTAAAGGTTAATAGGCATAATTCGCAGCGTTTTATTGGAGTTCTGAGAATTTTCTGTGTGAAGAATGTAACTCAATGGTTTTTCATTACAAATTATATTATCAGCTGGTGGTTGATTTCATCATGCCGTAGCATTTGATTCAGATGATTAAATAGATTTTATTCTTCGCTTTTCAGTGTGATCGCTGTTAAAGCCTGTAAAAAAAAGTAAAAAGTTAGATAAATTTAAAAGTCAACAATGTTTGACATATAAAGTCATATAGTGATAAATGACACATGGAATCATATAGACATATAGACACAAATGTAAAAAAAAAAAAAATTGTTAAACCATAAAAAATCTGTCTCTCTATCGAAAGTATACACAAAAAAGTTGTCCATAAAAATTCTACACAAATAAATAGGACTGTGATGTTTTATCTAAGATTTTAAGATTTTTTCCTCACATTTTTAAGATACAACCTCTGAATTGCAATAAAAACGTCAAAATTTTGGACATCTTTACAAGTGATTCTTGAAATTTCTTGCAAAGGCTTGCATCTTTTCAAAGATGGTTTAATATTAGTTTGCTAAACCCATATCAGTTATTGTCAGTTAAGAGGATCAGTTTTAAATGATTAATTAAAATCATGTAAAGATGGATTACAATAAAAAGTCAGAATTTTGCACAGCTTTGCAATGTCTGAACTTCTTTGAGATTTCTTGAAATGTAAAGCCTTTAGCCTCATACATACCGAGACGCTTTTCATTTGAGTTTATCATCAGCGTTTTTCACGACATTTTTTCCAGATTCAAACCCAAGCAATTTTCACTGCTGTCGAGCAGAAGAGTATGCAAAATCACTCCTTGACATTAGATGGTGCTACATAACTTTAAGCTTCTGACACCCAGTTGTTAAACAGAAGACGAAGTTGGCATGCTTGTTGTTATGCATGGTTCAAGTGGCAGCTCCAGCTCGTGGATGTGGCGTGTCAAAACAAAAAAACGAGCATGAGGCGTTTTGTATTTAAATGACCCTTTTATGGCTTTTTTTGCCGCCCTTTATTTAGTCTTGAGATGTTAAACAACGACAGAAAACGCAAGCAAAAAACGCCTCTGTGTGCACGGGCCTTAAGTCTCAATTTTAACGTTATTGCCACACCTGCCAACATTTGTTTCCGAAATTCCGGCAGACCAGGGGGAGGTGTTGTGGTCTTATGGTGTTAGTAACTTTACCATGGACCAGGTTTTGTGCGGCGGTGGTGATCGGGTACAAGCAAAGTTGACGTCCTTAATTTCTAAAAAAAATACAAATAAAAAAGCTTCTTTTCAAAGATGGTTTAATATCAATTTGCTAAACCCATATCAGTTAATGTCAGTCAAGAGGATCGGTTATTGGTGATTAAAAAAATAGTTTTATGGTGGTTTGCAATAAAAAAAAAAAGTCAGAATTTTGACTTCTTTGCAATGTCTGGACATCTTTTGGACTTCTTTGAGATTTCTTGCAATGTAAAATCTTTGTCTTAATTTTAACGTTATTGCCATACATGCCAACATTTGTTTTCAAAATTCTGGGAGACCGGGGGGGAGGTGATGGTGATGTGGTGTTAGTAACTTTACCATGGACCGGGTTTCGTGCAACGGTTGTGATCGTGTACAAGCAAAGTTGACTACCAGGGCGGAGGATGTTGGAGACGGTACTAAAAAGTTAAGGACGGTGTGTGGGGTAGAATTACGGGAGATTTCCGAAAGAAATAACGTTTTCACAATTGTGAGTCAAAATTCTGAGATACAAAGTTATAGTTCTGGAAAGAAACGTATGAATTGTGAGACATAAATATTCAAAAACAGAAGTCAGAATTTTGTGATAAAAGCAACGCAATTAACTTTTTATATAAGCTTTCATATAAGACAGGAGTAATAACTGCTTAAAATTATTGCATTTTTAAAATGATTTAATTATTAAATAGTTTTAATATACTGTATTGCTTACTTTGCTGTTTTTATCAAATAACTGAAGCCTTATGATGAGTTCAGACTGCATGATTTTAGCCCCGATTTTGACTTGGCGACAGGTTATCAAGAAATTGCAGACAAATTCCTGAAATCCCAATCAAATCGGTGCTCGTTCACGTGAGTAACAATCACACAGTGTGAACTATCAAAGATGCCATCTGAGAGAATCGCAATGAGTCGCCGATGCCTATGAGATATTTGGTATGCTAAATATCTGGACCTGTCTGCGATTCAAATCATGCTTTGTGTAATGTGTTCAGATTTAAAATAACATTGACAATCACTAACAACCAATGAGAGAGCAGCATCCACTAGTATGGCAACTTGTATCTGCAGGCCAGCGCAAGGCTGGGGGAGAAGTTAAAAGGCTCGTTTTCTGTTTATTTGGACCCAAGGAATGGAGGGAAAACTAGTGTAAATTTTGCAAGAGCACCTGTGTCTGTTTGAGGTGCAATCTAAGCAATATCTCAACTGGGTCGAAAAGTAAAAAAAGTTGAGGAGAAATTGCTACTTCCTTTCAAAGCCAGGTGAGCAAAATACGTACATTTTTAACCCTACTAACAAAATATATACTACATGACCTTGTGTTGTTTCCATGTCAATTCTCACATGTTTGGTTGTGGTTTGGACAAAGTTGACAACGATTCTTCCTATAAGTCATGCAGTGTAAAACCCCTGTGGCCAATCCATCTTGCTGTGTAAACACATCCCCGATGAATAGTCCCAGATAGTCATGCAGTGTGAAAACATCAATGACACGACTACTATAAAATAGTGCAGTCTGAACTTGGCATTAGTAAACTAAATTTTCAGAACTTCTACTTAGCATTCCTGTATTCCTAAAATTAAGCACTTAGTGTAGCATGGTACACTGGAATGCTAAAAAAATATATAAAAATCATTAATTTCTTTCCAATGTAATAACTGAATATTTTGGATGACCGAGCTCATACTTTGTACTGTCACCTGCATGAAACTCATTCTTGCAATTTTAACTTTTTTTAAATCATAGAGTGACAGTCCAGTTTAGGGCCTTGGGCTTGTCACAGTGGTTTTAATGCGAGTTGAGATGAAATAGAGAGAGAAATCTGTCAGGTGAATCTGTATTCATCTCTCCATCCTCAGGCTCATCACTGGCTGGCGACTGAGCCGAGAGATCCAGGGGCGTTCGTCTGTCTGAGACTGGCAGGGATGAGATGGTTTTTGCCATATCAATGAACTTTAGCTATTGAGTGAATCCTCAGTCAGCCATGCTAAGAAAGGGGAATGACAACCCCAACAGGTGCGACAGAGTCCCATGTGTGATTGTACTGTAAAATACATTTAGAAACGTCTCAAGTGACCTGCACAAAGAAATCATCTGAAACCGTGAGCTTCTTGATATTTCAACCACCGTGAATGTTACAGTTTAAAGCCAAAATGGGGTTTTACATGTTTCAAAATTTTTTAAATAACATATTTAATAGCATATAATGTGTTATTTAGTTAGATATTTTGTGAATATGCAGGCAAAGCAGTCAAAGAGAGCGCATTTGCTTTGACATATTGAGTAACTTTCCTTTTTGGTTTTTATCTTTGTAGCAGCCGTTACGCAGGATGCCATAATGACTGGATACATAGATGGATTGATTTTAATAACTCAGCTACTTAGCAGTGGATTGAAATGTAGCCACTGGCCCTCATAAAGGCAATGCATCAAACAGACAAGCCTATCACAGGCTACACTTGAGATCCGTCCAGTGTGATTAATTGTAATTAATTGTTTTACTTAGTGAAGTGTTGTGCGCCGACTCATTTATCTTACTTACAGCAAATTGCATTGCTCAAGTTTGCAGCCAATAGAACTATGGCTGTTTTTGCTTTTCTCTAATTGACTGGTTTTGCTGCCATTTCTTGTGCAGGGCCATATCTCTCTAACAGTGTTTTGTTGCAGTTTCTGTTTTATTTGAATATAAGATTTATAGTAATAACAAATAAGGGCATTGAATAATGGGTATTATAACCATCAATTAACCCTTTATCTTTCTTCATGCATGGTCTGTCACGTTGATATATTTGTAAAAATCACCGGTCGTTTTTAAAGACCACAGTCTCTGCTGTGTTCAACTAGATTGTTATTTTATGGTAAAGATTAATTGTATTCAAATAATTGCGTAATTTCAAGCCCTGTGTCTTAAAATCAGAACAACCTTCTTGATGCTTAAAGCCATAAAGTTTTATCTCTTTTTTTTATATACACACTGCTCATCAGCATTCAAAACCACACAACGCCAACAGCTGCTGCAATCAAAGATATATTATAGCATGTAATAAAAGTTGAAAATGGCAGATTAAGTGGTATTTTATACAGCCTCATTAATTTGAAAAAGGTCAGCGGGAAATTTATTTATTTGAAGAAATATGAGGAGACACGTTTTATTAGTGACAAAGGTGGTGGGGAGCAACAGTAACTGGCATTTGTGCTTGTCTGACATGCATCATGTCGAGTTAGCTGAAAGCACTTTTTATTGGTTTGTGTGGCTGGTCTGCACACCCTGTACCACTGGTTAGTGCGGTTTCCGGAAAATGAAAGGTGACCATTAAGCCTTCAGCAGAATGTGTCCATATCTGTCATTTCTGATAGTAAAATTATAATGTGCAAGGGTTCTGGGTTTGAGAAAAGCATAGTTCGTTTCTTAGTGACATTAGACAAATTACTTTTCACAATAATTCTTAGAAAGCAAAATAATTGCACCATTCAAAGTCAGAGTTTTTTTTCCATTAGAAATGGTCATTCAAAAAGTAAATGACTGCTGTTTCTGTACTTTAATAATAAAAGAATGAAAACAAATCCATACTTAAACATCCTAACTTTAAAATGGTCAAATCTATAGAAACCTTTTTGTCAACAATATAATTTAACACAATTGAATCAACTTAAATACATACATTTATACTGACTGTTTTTTTATGTTTAACCGGGTTGATTTAGGTCTTTTTAGCTAACAATTACAGGTTGCTACTTTTTGCAGTGCAGTGTTTGAAGCAGTTAATTTATGAAACAAAGAAGGCAATTAAAGAAGACTATATACTACCTCACAAAAGTCTTATTTATCCAGGTTTTAGAAACAAAAACAAACAAAAAAAAAAAACATCTGAATTCTAGCTGATTATTTGGTATCAGAAGTGGCTTATATGAAAGGCAAAGGCCTCTAGATTACACTTATTTTATCAAAATAGAATATGATCATGCCTTGATTTTTGATTATTTAATTAGGACAGTAAGGTCTGACTTTGCTTAGTCAAAAGTTTTGTATTTGACAAAAGTATTGTCACTTAACAGAAATAATGTACAGTATAGAATTTAAAGTCATGGTGCAGCGGGAAAAGAATTAATATTGTGAATGGCTCCCATGAGTTTGGAGAACTGCATCCATTCATCTCTGCAATGACTCAAATAACTTATTAAATAAAGTCATGTAAAATGGCAAAGAAAGCGTTCTTGCAGGACTCCAAGAGCTCATTAAGATTCTTTGGATTTATATTTTAAGGCCTACTCCTTCATCTTACCCCAGACTTGCTCAATAACGATCATGTCTGGTGACTGGGCTAGCCAATCCTGGAGCACCTTGAGCTTATCTGCTTTCAGGAACTTTGATGTGGAGGCTGAAGTAAAAGAAGTAATGCAATCCAGCTGAAGAATTTGCTCTCTCCTGTGGTTTGTAATGTAATGGGCAGCACAAATGTCTTGATACCTCAGGCTGTTGATGTTGCCATCCCCTCTTCAAATCTCTTGCATGCCCCATACTGGATATAACCCCAAATCAGGATTTTTTCCAAAACTGAAGACCAATTTCTGTGAGAATCTTGGGTCCATGCAGGTTCCAATGGGTCTTCTGCAGTAGTTATGATTCAATGGAAAAATCTACCTTCTGTGACTTTTCCAAATGATCAACTAGAAGTCAATTTATTATTTGTTGCGCTTACAACTGGCACCGATGACAAGACTTTTGTCAGGTAGTGTAAAAAGATCCACATAAAATCCATAAACTTTACCTAATTTTACAAGACCATAATAGACCAAAAACAAACACATGAGTACAAATGTGCAGGAACTAAATAAGACACAGGTGAACAACATAATGATAACCATAAAAAAAAACAACAACTGGAAACTGATTAGCTAACTGTATGACATCCGATACTTTATAGTAAGTACAACCTTTAGTTCAAATTTAATTGGGTTACAAATATGTTGTATTTAGTATGAATTTCACCAAAATAGTCACATATGTTTTTAAATTGTTTCAGTATATAATATGTAAAGAGGCATATTCGGTGGTTGTCAGTGTATTAAGATAGCAAAAAGATGATTTTAGTGCTTCTGTTGGTTGGAATAATGTATAATTCAAATAAATAAGTAGATAAATGATAGATTGCAGCGTTACGGTGGCACAGTGGGTAGTACGATCACCTTACAGCAAAAAGGTTGCTGGTTCGAGCCTCGGCTGGGTCAGTTAGCATTTCAGTGCGGAGTTTGCACGTTCTCCTCGTGTTCGCCTGGGTTTCCTTCAAGTGCTCCGCTTTCTCCCACAGTCCAAAGACATGCGCTATTGGTGAATTGAATAAGCTAAATTGGCTGTAGTGTATGAGTGTGAATGCAACGGTGTATGGGTGCTGCGTAAAACATATGCTGGATAAGTTGGTGGTTCATTCTGCTGTGGCGACTTCTAATTAATAAAGGGACTAAGCTGAAAATAAAATAAATAATTGATTTGATTGAATGAATGAACGAATGAATGAATGAATGAATAAGCATTGTAATATTATTAAATTATGTTTTATTTTTTACCAAAACTTTCACAGAAAACACACTGAAAACATGTAAAGCAAAGTGTGTGATATTTTAACATGTTGTGAAAATGTAATGATCATGTGGATATCAATCATTTATTCATTTTCTTTTCGGCTTAGTCCCTTTATTAATCTGGGGTCGCCACTGCGGAATGAACTGCCAACTTTATCCAGCATATGTTTTACGCAGCTGATGCCCTTCCAGCCGCAACCCATCTCTGAGCATCATCCACACACACTCATTCACACTCATACACTACGGACAATCCAGCCTACCCAATTCACCTGCCCCGCATGTCTTTGGACTGTGGGGGAAACCGGAGCAACCGGAGAAAACCCACACGAACGCAGGGAGAACATGCAAACTCCACACAGAAACGCCAACTGACCCAGCAGAGGCTCGAACCAGCAACCTTCTTGCTGTGAGGTGACAGCACTACCTACTGCGTCGCCTGTGCATATCACAGGTGTTTCAAATGTGATTTTATAGCTCACGTGATGCTTATGTGGTTTTTCTGTAAGTAAGATTTCAAGATATAGTGCTGGCAGCTTTGATTTTGAGTTTTGGCAGATTTTATTTTCCTTGCATATTTTTTTTTTCAGCTTGACTAGACGTTGACTTTAGGTCTATTTTAGACCTGAGGCTCTGTGTTAGTAACTTGTGTTAGTGTGAATTGACTCTGGAGGACTAGCAGAGCTGGAGTTCTAGTTGACAGTCACTGGAGAGATGACTGCAGAGCAGGTTATGACAGCTCTCACTCCTGATCATCCTGCTGGAAGTTCACGCTTTCATGACAAACCGCTTGTGACACTCGCTGCATGAGAAAACCCTTTCATGACAGTGTGGCCGTCTTCTAAGAATCATCCAAAACCAGCATAACCTGCGTCTTGGTGTAGATGGGATCCCGGTTAATGCTAAATGATATAGGCAAGGTTTTTCTCCGTCATAAGATGAGACATAGATTTGGAGCCTCAGGTCTCTGGTACGTCACAGTTAATTAATGTTGATTATCTGATTCTGCATGTCTGGCAGAAGCTCACACAGATGCCTTAATGAATCACAGTCAAAATGTAAATGTCTGTTCCTTTTGGAAAACCTGCTTGTTCATATGCAATTTTGCTTTAGTCATAGCTCTGAATTATCATACGTGAGTTTTTTCTTTAAGTCCTTGTAAAACAATATTGAATAAAAATATAAACTAAGGTTTGTATTACACTGTTGTTCAGAAGTTTTAGGTCTGATTAATTTTTTTCCATGTTTAATTCAGAACGCATTTTTCATGCTCATAATCAAACGTTTCGTAAAACATGATTATTATTAAAAATGTGTTCAATTTTAGACTGGCCTTAACATAATTTAAAATGTATTTTATTTCTGTTCTGGCATGATTGAATTTTAAGCAATTGTCTGTCCTGTTTTGAGTGTCATGTTATCTTTTTAGAAATAATTAATGTGCTGATTTTTTGTTTAAGGAATATTTCTTGTTGTTATTATAGAGATTATGAAAGGGAAGGAAAGGCTTATTATTTTATTTACACGATTAAATGAGGTACAGAAAATGTAAAAGAAAAACTGTGCTGTCACATTTGATTAAGTTAATGCACCTTTGCTAAATGAAAATTTTACATTATTAAATGGATTTTTTTTTTATAGATTTGCTGTGAAATCACTCCCCCTCAGGCCACAAGATGTAGGTAACTTTTTTCTTCATATTATAAAATACAAGATAAGTTATATATTTAATAACAAAAGACTCACAAAAAAGAAACAAACCTGCATACATACATATTTTAAAAGAGCAAATGTGTTATTTACAACATATTTTATTAAATAATATAAAATGCCCTCGAAAACACGCATTGGTCTTTAATTCATGGATTAAAGTGACGTCATAAAACCATTACAATAATAAGGATTGCTGTTTTTTTTTCTAGCCTGCTAATCGTTTAACAATTGAATGCCTGATTACTGGACTAAACTTCGCTGGGGTCTCTTTTTTTAAAAGATTATTGGGCTAGCATTTTATATATATATATATATATATATATATATATATATATATATATATATATATATATATATATAGATATATATATATATATATATATATATATATATATATATATATATATATATATATATATATATATAGAGAGAGAGAGAGAGAGAGAGAGAGAGAGAGAGAGAGAGAGAGAGAGAATATATATATATATTTCCAAGGAAAAATGTCCCCTATTAATGTAAAGCCATCACAAAATGTACAAATTCATGCTGATATGCTGTCCATAACTCTACTATGCCTAGGGCATTTCCAAACTTTTTGCAGCACACTTTTAAATTGGAAACAACATATTGTGACCGGGACACTCTGTACGGTGGCTTTGTGTACAGCCTGTCATCACTCTGAGCAATCCATTGAATTAAAACGGACGACAAGTTGCCGCAAAGTGTGTTTAGGCCTCTTTCAGACAAATCACACTTGTGTCCTCATTAGCAGAGTGGCACATGCTGTGTGCATAACTGGAAGAACTGACAGAGTCTCACACTGGTTCGGTTGCAGTATTTTCTGGCGCACGGTAAATCAGCTTCTGACTCTATGATGTCATTTTCTGTCAGGTGGTGTCACCTCAGTGATTCATCATGGTTGCATTTCTTGGTAGATCCACTCTGTGCTTAGGTTGCCGGTGTCATTTGGGATTTTCATGTTTCCCACTGTCTTGTGGTGAAACTATGGATGCCAAGGAATGGGACTGATGCTCCGTGACATTTATGGAAAAAAAAAACAACAAGCAAAAAAGAATACCTCTTTCACTGTGGTGCTGAGTGGTAGAAAGCACATGGCAGAATCTATTCTAACCACATGTTGTAGCCAGTAAGACTTGGTCGGCCTGGCAGTGCATTTAGGATGAAGGTTTAATCCGTTTGCATAGTTTTAAGAGAGATTTAGGATGGATTCTGGATTTGGCTAAGCATTTAACCGGGTCATGACTCATAGTTTCAGACAGAGACTTTTCTTTCTGTACAGTTTTGTCTTATTTGAAAGAGTGTGATGAACTTGTTTCTAAGATCTTGATTTTTTTTGTTCATTCATGCGCATTCGTTATGCATTAGAGGCAGCAATTAGAATTTGTCCTCATGATGATTCAAATATAAATATAATTTTGCAATGTAAGCAAAGTTGGCATAGTCTGAAGCAGTCTAATGAAAGAATCGTCCTTTATGTTCTGGACTATGTATATTAAATATGTATGAAGACAGGTGATCTTTGTCTACTAAAGAAAGAAAATTGATCAATCTATGCTTAATACAAGCAAGACGTTCTATTGCTTTGTGTTGGCAAAGGGTTTGTTGCCCCTCCATTGGACTGTGGTTGAGAAACTAAACATGTTTGGCTCTTGAAAATTTTACATAAGAAAAAATCCTCTGAATTTTGTGATATCTGGAAGGTACTTTGTGAAAAATGGCAATATCGAAGAAGTTTTAGAAGTTTGAAGTTGTGGAATGTGTGAATTTGGTATTTGTTTAGATTTTTGTAATGATTATTATTTATTTTATTATTATCAATATTATTTTTATTATTATTTGTTTCTGTAAACCTGTCTGTGGTAAGAATTTACTGTAACGCCTTGTAAAGACATGCTATACAAAAAAGAAAGAATCATGTTTTGTTAAGATCACAATTCTCCCACATTCTTAGACAGTTAAAAAATCCGGCTTCCACACAATTCCATTTTGTCCCAAGTTATTTTAATTTCTTTTACAAATTTAAGTGGATTGAACTTAAAACAATTAAATTGTCAATCTGTGCAATTGAAAACACTATTGGTTAGGTTTAGTGAAGAAGGAGGGTGGGTTAGTCGATTGGTTGGCCAGTCAGTCATTCAATCAGTCAGTCAGTCGACAGCGGCCTCTGGTGGATTTATGGGATAAGAGCAGGCGTGAATGGCATTCACAATAGAAATTTGAAATCTCAAAAAGCATACCCAGCTCCTGGGAGGTATTTGACACTCTCCAGAAATATATATAGTGGTACGTTTTCAGAATGAGCCTGTGTTGTTTGATTAAGTGTATAACAATGACAATAACAATCTTATGTAATTTCCTAGAGGTTCTGATTGATGTTGATTGCTTCTGTCTTTAAAAGATCTAAAATAAAAATAAATGTTATACATTTATTTGCATTAAATGGTTAAACAGATATTGTGATATTCAATACGTTTATCAACCTGAGAATATCAAGAGCAATCAGAAAAACAAAAACACTTGAAACAGCGCAAAGTTATTTTTTTGCTGTCTTATTGCCTTCCTTACTTGGCTTGATTGCCTGCTCATACCGTATTTCAGCATCTATACAAAAATTGTTACAGATTTTTTATTGAGAACCATCATGTCCACTTTGCTTGGTTTCAGAGATGCACATTGACATGTACTCTATCTATATTGCCTGATGTGCTGAAAACTTGTTTCAGAGGGTGTACTAATGGCAGCCACACAAAGATAATATAGTACCATTGTGAAATGTAAAATGCAGTATGTACATTGGCTAAATTTCAATAAATTTGATATATTGCGCTGTCATATTCAATACTAAAAATACTTGTCTTGGTTCAATAGTGGACCTGTCCTAATTTTTAAGTGCTTGATTTGAAAACAAAAACATTTTAGCAGAGTTTGCATGATTTTAATATTAGTTAATTCACAGAAAAGTGCCACAAAGTAGAGGCAAATCTAAGCTGAATTGAATTTTGAAAGGCAGGATCTGAAAGAATCATGACCTGTCACCTATGCCTGTGAAATATTTGCTATGCTAAATCTTTGGACCTGTCATCGATTGAAAATCCTGCTGTGTGAAAGACTTTGGGATTCAGGGAGGGGATTTAGACCACAATTGCAGAACTATTAGGCTTTGCAATAACTTTAAACAGAAACCAAGTAGAAACATTTTTCTCAGCAGCAGCACATTGCTCAGTAATTGAATTCCATCACTAATCAGACAGTCATGACAGAGTTGTCTGCGATTGTTTCTAGTGTAGTCATGCAGTGTGTATCCTCCTGTCTCTGATCCATCATGCAGTGTAAACACAGCATCAACTGAATGCCACCTCAGAGAGTGGTGCAATGTGAAAACAACTGTCATCTGACAACTTTGAAAATTGCACAGCGTGAACTCCACATTACTTGTCGCCACCTACTGGCATAATGATAAAATCTGATATAATGTTTTTTTGAGGAGTAAAGTTATTTTCCAAAGGTAATTTACTCAATATATTGTTTGATCATAGATATCACAATGTGTGCGTCCGTGAAAGTCACATCGCAAGATATGCATTGTTGTGTTGGAATTATAGATGACCAGTAACATCAGGCCAACACATGAGTTTTGTGGAAAATCATGTGCATGTGTTTTTAAGGTATCTAACTACGTAAGCATATTTTTGAGAGTTCAAGCATTTTAATAGAGCATAAAGATTAATTTTATCAAACAATTTATATGATGAAGACTGTGCATTGTTAATTTACATTTGATTATTCAATTTCTTTAACCGAATACTGTTAGACTCTCTGTAGAAAACTGTAGATCACTGTTGATTTCACTTTAATATTTGCTCCGTTGTGTTTATGACTGCATTTTATTTATTTTATTTTTGTCTCAATATATTTTATTATAAATTTCGCGATATATATCGCAGAGAAAAAAATTGCAATGTCAAATTTTTCCAATATCATGTAGCCGTATCGTGCATCATTCACCCATAGACATAATTATTACATCTAAACCACTGATATTTATAAATAACAGACCTGATCAAACTAATTCAAACTAATTGAGTCCTTTAGGCTTGTTTGAAACCTACAACTGTGCTGAAGCAGGGTTGGATCTAAACGGTCCAGTTTGAAACCTCTGATCTAAACCATACTTCTGGGTTATTTTTGCACATTTGCACCACACACTTTCTTACCATCTCTTGATACAGTATCTCTAGAAAAAAAAAACATTGGGCCTTTCTGAGTGTGCTTCACACAGGTGAGTGGGATTGAAAAACCACCTGTAGAAACACTCTTCTTTCTGTATGCACTGGACACTTTACTTTAACTCCATCCTAGGTAAAACAATGTGTATTTTTTAGTGTACCACAAATTAAAGGTCTGCATTCCTGCGGCTGTCCCGCGGGCGCCGCAGGACCCGACCAGATTTCTGCGGATCAATCGGGCCAGATGCGGCGGCCGTAAGCGAGCCAACGCTGCTGCATCCGCGCCGGAATTGATATAACAGCAAACGCCTGTGTGTCTGCTTGGTGCTTGTGTGTGTGTTAGTGCGCGCGCGTGCATATGAGAGTGAGAGAGCTTAGTCTGTGTGTGTGTGCTTGGTGCTGTGTGTGTGTGTTTATACAGACAGCTTGGCTGTCTGGACTGTATAGCTGGGTGATTTTCGGTTTTGTTCTCCCCCGCTCTTTAGCGGGATCGGGCGCGGTGGCCCGAAAACGGGGCGGGTCGGGCAGCGGGACAACAAATTCTTAATATAAGCTGGAGCGGTCGGGTGCGGGCGGGAGCGGGATTCAAAATTTAGTCCCGCGCAGATCTCTACCACAAATCATGTTGCACTACTTGTTTTTTTTTCAACCTTAAATACCTCTTTTGTGCAACATCTTGTACAATATTGTTCTGTCTTGCGTAAAAGTACTTGTATAGTCTGTCTAAGGTTATGTATATAGTTTTTATAGTATATGTATAGTTAGTTAGATTATCGCTCCGGTATGCTAGTTATCTATAGGTTTAAAAAAGCTCTTTTGTGTAGTGTTGTGTTCATATTCATGATTATAATTAATAATTATTTATGTAGCACTGTGGTCATGCAAAACACAACATTGCCTTCCACTATATGTCCACACATGAAGAGGAATCACAATAAAACTCAACTTGAACTTGTATTTGATTTTTTTTGCAACACTACAGATATATTCATACTGTGTTGTTACTGTACAAAGAGTAAAAACTGACCTCTGGTTAGGGTTGTGCCAATCGACGATAGTATTGTGTATCGACGATTGGCAAAGATATCGCCAAGAGCTGAAACCTAAAACTAACTTGTTTTGCATTAATGTAGAACTATTGCATGTTTTAAGTGCATTATTGAATAAAATGAATAGTAGTATTATTTTAAACATCATCATTAATAATAAGTTTACTACAAATAATATGACAGCTTCAGCTGTTCACATCAACATCACCTCACCAACACTTTTGGACAAAAATGAATCATTAAGATTGCTCTCTTGCGCTCTCTCTCTCTCTCTCTCTCTCTCTGTCTCTGCAGCAGCAGTTGAAGCGCGAGCTGCACATGAGGGCATAGCCACATCTCAGAGAAAATTAGTTTGCAACTTTGGTGCCTAAAAATAATAGGCTAAATGACAAAATGGGATTTAATTAACAAACAAGTTAAATAAAACGATTTGTAAAAATGAAACAACTGAAGAAGAAAATGAAAGAATTCTGAAACCAGCTCAAACATTCAGGAATAAAACTTGTTGCGGTCGTTGGTCATTTGAGACTGCTTCATAACAGCACTCCCGCAAGATTCTCTCTTGCTTTCACAAAAAGCTATTTATCTTTTATATCCGTTATTAATAGCCTATTTAAGTTTTAAGCGGGGCTATAGGCTATATTTTCAGTGTATGCATTGACTGCTCCTTTAAATAAACAGAAAATACATACTTGTCTTATTTGTGTTTAATTTGATAGAATGATAAACACGGACATGCGCATTTTTCAGAAAATAACCTATTTATTTAAATAAAAAATATGTTACGCCTATATCTATTTATATAGGCTATTAAAATATATTTCATTATTTAAACTAGCCTATATTAAATTAAATTACAGTCTGTATTTTACCAATCATTTGGCATTAAAGAATTATTAAACTGATTATTAATAACTATAATTTTCAAATAATTATCAAAGAACATTTTACTGAGCTCAGTGAAAAGTTTTAGGTCAAATAGGCTATTTAATAATTGAGAAATTTCTGACTCGCCGCAGCCATGTCTAAAATGAAACTGATCAGAAAACAGTAAACACATAGCCTATGCCAAGCACAATAATTGTGTTAGATCTTAGCAAATACAAATGTGACACTGTTGACAATTAGTTTTGTCATGATTAGACCTGAAGCTGCACCATGCTCAACTGAACAAAAACATGAAAAACTTCACCGCATATTCACTATCTGCCTCCTGTCTGAAAGAGCATCCTTGTTTCTTCTGTGCCTATATAAATATAATTTCATTTGCTTTCATCCATGTGCATTATATCCATTTTGCAGCAGTCCCACGGGCCGAGGATAACGGCATGAACCCGAAGTCACCATCAAATTCTGTCCCGCGCCACACTGTTGCATCGAGTCTTGTTTGAAATCATAGTGTCAGCCAATATTTAGCTGTAAGAGCGTGGTGATTTGCATTGGTTTGAATTATTATCCAAGCTCAAACGTCATGCAAATGCAGTAGGTTATTAAATAAGTAAAAAATCAGCCGAAAGGTTATTAAATATCTTTAGATATGGTTAAATATAATAATCAAATATTATGTATACATAAACTTAACACTGCCGCGCCCCCATGCGATAGTATTGTGTATCGGTGATCTCACAGGGGACAATATGGTGATCTGAAAATTTCCTATATCGCCAACACTACTTCTGGATCAGTAGTAGCACAAACACTGGTTTGTAAGTTCACTGTGATAGTACTTTTAAAAGTATTAAAATACATAAAGTACATGGTTTGAATTGAGATTGCAGTCTTTTCACAGTTCATTGTGCAGCTCTGACATCTTTACAATCGTCTGCAATGCCTCTAGTGATGGCAAAGGCTGTAACTGGCTTTTTTAGGTTATGTGCATGTATCCAGATGTGGTACACCTGTTCTGACACGATGTCTTTTTCTGAGGTCTATGAGGAAAAGATGAGTGTACATGTCTTGCATAAAGCAAATGGACCGGGCAGACACACACACGCATACATTACACTTTCTCTCTCTTTCTCTCTCTCTCTCTCTCCTCACAGTCTGACACCTCTACAGGGGCCGGGCCCTGAAAATTGGCTTATTGAATTGCAGCTTCTTCAGAGTCGTCTCCCGGCTCCTCTTTTCCGTGCCCCTGATCCATCAAAGATTGTCACTACAGCATGCTTAAATAAAGAGTCCTTCTATTATACTGGTACATTATCCTTTTTTGCGCAGGTGATGATTAAAGTTAGGGTTCAAAACTTTGTCAAAAGTTTTGCAAATAAATTTGCCAGATGTATAAATCAACTGGATATTGATAATATTGTAAATAGGTTATAAAATGTAATATGTGAGATGTATTAGTCAAATGCATATTGATAGTATTGTAAATAAGCTATAAAATGTAATATGCGAGATGTATTAATCATCTTCATATTTATAATATTGTAAACAGGTTATAAAATGTTGGGCGTCACGGGGGTCAGCAAGAAGGTCACTGGTTCAAGTTCCAGCTGGGTCAGTTGGAATTTCTGTGTGGAGTTTGCATGTTCTCCCCATGTTTGCGTGGGTTTCCTCTGGGTGTTCCAGTTTTCCCCACAGTCCGAAGACATGCGCTATATAGGTAAATTGAATAAGTTAAATTGACCGTAGTGTATGTGTGTGAATGCAAGAACGTATGGGTGTTTCCCCACTGTTGGGTTGCAGCTGGAAGGGCACATGCTGTGTAATGCTGCATTTTATTGTAAATTGGTTATAAAATGTAATATGCTAGATGTACTGGGGGCCGATCACACTAAATGCATTTTTTTTAAGTTGCCGAAATTGCGAGGCGCTTTTTATGTCGTGTTTTTTCTTATTAGTTTTTTTTTTTTCACTACGAGTGCGCAACGGCAAAACCTTTATGTCAATGTATACAACCAAATAAAGAAAAAAATGGTAGAAGAACTGTTTTTATTGAGGAAATTTGGTAAACATTAATAATAAATTATTAATGATATGGAAGTAAAGGGTTTAAACATGGGTCCTTGCTGAGGATGAAAATGTAAACTTTTACTTCATAATGTTATTTAAAATATAATAATGTAAATTTTAAGGCAATAATTGGTGTAAAGTGTGTCAACTAAAAACTATTTTTATATTTACATTAGAGGAAATTACATTATTATTATTATTATTATTTTTATTATTATTATTATTATTTATATCATTATTATTATTGTTATTATTATATTAAATATATATCTTTAATATATCTTTATTTGTATAGCGCTTTTACAATGTAGATTGTGTCAAAGCAGCATCACATAGAAGATCATAGATTTAAGCAGTGTAGTTCAGTTTTCACTGTTTAAGTTCAGTTCAGTTTAGCTCAGTTCAGTGTGGTTTAAGAATACTGAGAGTCCAAACACTGAAGAGCAAATCCATTGATGCGCAGCTTTACAGATCCCGAACCATGCAAGCCAGTGGCGCAAGCGGCGAGGAAGGAACTTCACCAATTGGTAAAAGAGAGGCTGGAAAGCTGGACCTCAGCAAAGACTCATCTGTCCCTGGAGCATCACAAGAATCAGTCTCATAATATTAAATATAAAAAAAATAATATTAAATATTATTATAAATACTACTAGAACTACTACTACTACAAAAAATATAATAATAATAATAATAATAATAATAACCATTATTATTAATTATGAAAATAATAGTAATAATAATTTGTATATACATTGTATATACACCTACTTTACATTTTGTGGTCACAAATTCTTTTCTTTTCAAGCAAATATTTCTAAAACAGTGCATCACTTTCCATATGTTATCGCTGAAACAATAGGCTCAGCCTCAGGACCTGCTCTCTCAATCTACTCATTCACTGCTTTATACCCCTGCCTATTTTCCAACTATAACAGTGCATTCATTCTCATCTCCCTTCATCTGCTCATAATAATGCACTCTTTATCCTGCTTTCTCGCACTCTCCCTTTGCCTTTCTCCCTCAAGTTAATTTTCAAATCAGTAGCTAAATCAATCCCCATCAGGTCACTCAGGGTCACTTCCGTCTGTCTGAAATTTCGAAAGCGACGCAAATAGACAGTCATCAGGCCTCGTCTCGTGCTCTACGTGAGAGATATTGCCCCCGTCTACAAATGAGATTAAAAATTATTCAAAGCTCATTTCAAAGGGCATTCCATAAATCCTGTTCCACCACCTACCTGTGTTCTCCTGCAGGAGCGGAGCACGGAATGCATCCTTGGTTTGAGCCGAGTAAATAAATCAATAGGTCTTCTCCCAACGGGGGTTACATAAATAACCTGGAACACTGCCTCTGCTTGTTAAGGCAGGAAATGATGGCAATGACAGATCGATGGCATGGTGTAGAATGCCAAAGTGCCTGTCCTAGACTCTGCTGTCTTTCATATAATCTTTCACCTTGCGCTGGGAATGTGATTATTATGTGCTTTCATCTTCGCCTATTGGATTGAAAGCTTTTGCTTGTGTGTTATACAGTATATTTGGGAGAGAAATTGGATTTTGCTTTGTTTTATTGTGGCATATTGTTACTGTGCCCTCCACTAATATAGTCATTCTTGGTAAACATGAGCAACAAAAAAAGGCATAATTGTTTAATATTTTGGTCTCAATATTGACAAAAAAATCTCTCACTGAGAACAATTTTCTTACAAAAAAAAAGCTATAATAATGTAATAATAATAAAAATAATAATAATAGTTATTATTATTATTAGAATAATTAAAAAAATCTGTGTTGTTTAATGTGTGCCACAGTTATTGGCATCAATTTATTTAAGCTAAATATTTTTGAAGTACCTTTATAGTCCAATTTATATTTATTTATTTTATTTAGTCATTAATTCATTTTCTTTTTGGTTTAGTCCCTTTATTAATCTGGGGTCTCCACAGCGGAATGAACCGCCAACTTATCCAGCATTTGTTTAACGCAGCGGATGACCTTCCAGCTGCATACACACTCATTCACACACATACACCACAGTCAATTTTAGCCTACCCAATTCACCTATACCACATGTCTTTGGGAGAAACCAGAGCACCCGAAGGAAGCCCACGCGAACACAGGGAGAACATGCAAACTCCACACAAAAATGCCAGCTGACCCGACTGAGGCCCGAACCAGCGACCTTCTTGCTATGAGGCGATCATGCTATTTTATTTAAAATTATGTTTATTATTTTTTGTACAACTGGGTGGCAAAAAAATGGAAATTCTTCATCCAAGACATAAGGGTATGTGAAGTATGTATGTATATATTATACATTTGAGGTAACATAGACCATACTCACTCATTCATTCATCCCAATGGATAAAAGCAAAAATGGCAACATGCTTTGATTCACATCAAAATGCTAATTTCTACCATCAGCAATGATTAAGATATTTCAGTAAACTGAACGTGTTATTAATCAGTCTGGAGGTGCACTGTAAAATATTTTTCTGTTTTAGATTGTTTGTGCCGCCTTAAAAGTTTACTTCACTTAAATAGTGAAGTTGTCTAAACTTGTTAAAGTTGACAGCACTTGGCAATTAAAGTCTAATGGATTTAGTCTAAGCTTAGTTAACTTAAATAGATTGGGTTTTGCAATTAGGAATGATGATGATAGGACTTTATAATTCAAGTGTAATGGAAATTGTTTAAGTTTAGTGAACTTAAATGTTGAAGTTGACCCTATCATTCACCCACAGACTCATGCACCATCATCAATTTTGTTTATTCAATGCATATATACCACTTATAACTTATAACTTTGGGGGAAACTGAAAGAAACCCATGCGGACATGAGGAAACATGCAAACACCACAGAGAAATGTCAACTGGCCCAGCCGGGACTCTAACCAGTGACCTTCTTGCTGTGAGGCAACAGTGCCAACCCCATATTTGACGTTACTTACCTTTAAATAACGGCTTCACTACTAGACCATGGTTCATTTAAGAATAAAAACTGTTTTTTGAAGTCTGCAAATTCAAACTTCACTAAACAAATCACATTGCAATGAGAAAATGACCATCAGTGTCGCTAGATAAACTTTTTACATTTCTGACTCAAGCAAACTGTGCAAAACCGATATTTAAAAAATTTAAATATATAAATCTGGTCAAAAAATATCTAGTGAAATATTATGTACTGTCATCATGGCAAAGATAAAATAAATCAGTTGTTAGAAATGAGTTAGTAAAACTATTATGTTTAGAAATGTGTTAAAAATATCTTCTATTAAACAGAAATTGGGGGAAAAAATAAACAGGGGGGCTAATAATTTTGACTTCAACTGTATATACAGAATGCATAGAAATGCAATTTTAAAGTGTTATATTAAGTTGTAATAACTAATTGGCACAATCATTTTTTACAGTGTGGACGAATCTGTATACCTTGTGCCCTTAAGCTGTTATGTGGATGTTTGAGTGGCCAAAAAAACCTCCAAGAACCACAGCTGTAGAATATCTAAAGTAAGTTGGGTCTTGAAGTCAAAAACATGCTTTTCTTACTTATAAAAAAATCAAGAAGCATTTTCTGTTAATTAATGTTGATTAAATAAGCTTATTTGACAGCGTAAGCAAGATTATTTTGCTTATATCATTGGCCGATTATTTTGCTTATTTTAAGGAAAACTTGCTTAATTTTTGACTTGTTATTTCAGAAAACAAGGCAGTATTTTTAGAACTCCTTGATTTGAGAGTTTGCAGATATTTGAACTAGAATCAAGACAAAAAACAAACAAGCAAAAAATGTTTTGCAGTAAACATTTTAAGGGTCTCAAGAAAAAAGCCTTTACTGTCATCCAAGATAAACCCAAGCGTCTTATTTTTTAAAATACACTTTGAGCAAAAATATAATCATTTTTTTTACAGTCGTCTTTGTTCATTTACCAACGGTGCCAATATTAGTGTATATAATAAATCACACCTGCTTCATTTGCCACCAACTCCATCAGTGGTTGACTACGAATGACTAATAGTCACATTGAGCTTAGTTACCTATTGTGACATCACCCTCAGGCTCTTACCATTTAGCACTATAGACTTGATTCCGTCATGTTTAATGCCGGCAATTGCGTCTGACATGGTGATCACAGTCTCTGTTGATAGTTGTAGGTTGCTTTATATCTAAGAAGCAGTTTGTAGATCAATGTTCATTCACTTCAGTGAGGAACGGTGTAGTTCTGGGAACTCAAGCGGCGTGAATATGCCCGATTTCGGCTCTCATTTGCAGAAGCACTGACCCACGCATCGGCTGTGTGCAATCAGGTCCCCGGCTGCCCATTAGAGTAAATCACTCCAGAACAGAGGAGCTTAACGCCTCATCAGGAGCTGAATTTCCCTGGCCAGAATGAAAGTGGCTATCAGCCTTTCTTCTTTACAACAGGAAAGGATACTCATGTTGTATGTCTTTGCAGTGGTTCTGTTTCATGCTTCAGTGTGATTTGTTGAAGGGTTTTTGTGTGGAAACAGGATTAAAGAAATGCTTCAGTCTAAAAATAATAATAAATAATAATAATAATTTACCTGACTGCACTTAGGTAATTGGAGTTCAGCTAAATATAAATGTACATGGTTTAAAAACCTTTACGGTAAAGAAACGACAGCTGTGTTTGCCAAAACTTTGCTGTTAAAAAAAGGAACCATAGTAAAGAAGAAAAAAACACACACAAAAAAGGAAGTGTTATGCAGGGAATAACTGGAATTTATGGTTATTAACTGTATATATTATGGAAATGTACTGTTAGACAGGTTACAGACTTTTACTGTAGCATTTTTACCATTTTTTACCGTTGAAATTATGGTAATTTTTTACAGTGTATTTTCAGTTTATATAAAAGGGTTGTTGTGTTTGTTTGATCGCAAACTATATTTGTCACGGTCACCAGTGAGCTATTCTGAGCAGATCGCTGGAGAACTACACATCTGTTACTGAACTATACTACAAATTCTATCATGCACCTCACACACACACATCAGTTTCTGATTCTCTCAGATTACTCGCACACAGCTGTAAGCTCATGATGAACTGATTACTAGGAGTATAAATACACCTCACATTCACACACACAGTCCTGAGTCCTGTTTGTCTGTAACGTTACAAAGTGTACCCTAGTATAACCTTGTTGTGTTTCCTGACCCTTGTTTTGTTCTTTGTTTTTCCCGTTTGCTGCCTGCACCGATCACTGCCTGTAAACATCACCACGCTTTTGAAGTACCCACGTGATATTGTTTGTTTCTGTTGACCATTGCCTGTCTGACTAAGCTGTGAATAAACTGCATAAACTTTTACTTGTCTTAAAAAGACTTAAACTTATCTTAATAAACGTTGCTCTTTGTGAAAATGGAGCAAATAACATCCTCAAATACTATATTACACTCTCAGATATAAAGGTACATGAGCTGTCACTGGGATGGTACCTTTTCAAAAGGGACAAATTTGTACCTAAAAGGTCCATATTATTACCTCATGGGCTCACCGTGTTCGTGTGGGTTTCCACCAAATTCTCTGGTTTTCCGTACAGGTGAATTGAGTAAGCTAAATTGGCCGTATTGTATGTGTGTGAATGAGTGTGTATGGATGTTTCCCTGTGATGGTTTGCAGCTGGAAGGGCATCTGCTGTGTAAAACATATTCTGGATAAGTTTGCAGTTCATTCCCCTGTGACAACCACAGATTAAAAAAAGGGACTAAGCCGAAAAGAAAATGAATGAATGAATAAATAATACACTCAAAAAAATGATATGTTGGTGTTAATTAACTTTTTTTTGTCCACTGGTTCCACGTAACCGAGTTAAGTTACCTTTAAGAAAGAATATTAATTTTAGTGAACTTAAGTTAGTTACATAAAGGTAATATAATGTTGTTTAGTTCAATCAACGTAACATTTATAATTTAGCTTTAATCAATGTAGTTATTTAAGTTCAATTATTCTAAAATTGATATTGTTTTGTTTAACCAAATAAAAAAACAGTTTCCGTTTCATTGAGTTTATTCCATAGCATTTTTACAGTTTTACACATTTTCCAGCAATAAAATGATTATCAAAATCCAAATACTGTCTTTATCTGTATCTTCAATTATTACAATAAATTAAAATATTAATACTATTAAAATAATAGTAATACAAGTATGAAGCAAATTGAAAACAATAAATGATTAACAAAAATATGCTTACAAAAGCATCATAAAATACACTTTTCAAAATAATACTTTTCATATATTACAAAAACATTCAAAAATAATATTCTGCCTTCAAATGATTCACAAAAATATACTTAGAAAAATCAAGTCTTCTTTTGTAAACTATACTGTACCTTCTTTACACTGAAAAAGCAGATAACACTTCAGTTGTTCAAAGAAAGATTAACATTTTAAAGCAAAGTAACACGATCAGCACTACACTATAAATTAGACCAACCATGACAGTACATGCAATAGCTACACACATTCATCTCTCTGACACTTGCACCATTTATGCACATTTGCACCAGACACATTCTTACAACCACTCCCTATATCTAAAAAACAAAACATTGTGCATGAAGTCTGCTTCACACAGGTGTGTGGGCTTGACAAACCACATGTAGAAGCATTCTTAATTCTTAAAATTTTTTGTATAATTAGCACATCTTGGGTGTATCGCCTCTTCCTGTTGATTTGCTGAATGTGTCCTCAATTGTAAGTCACTTTAGACAAAAGAGTCTGCTAAATGTTAATGTAACTACTGTAGATTCATAAGGTGGTGTTGCACATCAAGGTTTGCGCTTCATCATGCCCAGCATCCTAAAAAAGTCAGGTAAAAAATAAAACATTTACCAACAGATCAAAGGTGAAAGGAGGAATTGGTTTAAGAGGAAAATACAAAATGTTTAAAAAAATAAAATAGCTTACCTTGTACTCCCTCACTTAGGGGCTTTGAGGATGCATTCACACCTTTTTTTCCACTGGTGATGTTCTAAATGACATGAAATGACAATTATTAATTTACTAAATAATTAGTAGTTAAAATTACTAGTAATTTTTACTGTACATCATTTTAATGTGTGTATAGGCATCTAAAGGCATAGTACCTGGATGATCCACAGTCTCCTCAGCCAGATATGCGACTTTAGAGGTTGAGCTGTAAACCTGTGAGGGAGAAAATAGATGTGAGTGAGCAAAAATTTAAAATAATAAAATATAATAATATAAATAGCAAATTAAAACGTGTTAGATGACCAAACAAATAAGCTTACATTAAATATGTCATCATGCTAGATGTCATCCTTTTTAAGTGTCACAAATGCATTTTTGCTGTTTTTTTTTAAGTTAACAGGCTCGAATAATACAATTAAATAATAAATAACACTGTGCTAACACCACATTTTAATTAATATTATGTAAGTTATCAAAACTAGCATTCAAACTCGACAAACTGCTTGATACTCATTTAAAATAAAGACCATCAAATCAAATAAAAAATCAAATCACTTTTATTGTCACATTATCAGCAGCACGTGTGCTATGATTAGTGAAAAGCTTAGACTATTCTAACATGACTATTCCTTACTACCAACGTTTGCAACTTTATTTTGGGGGAGTTAATATATACCAAGTATAAAATTTCACAGGAATGCAAAACAATGAATCTATAACGTTACATTTATCTGTCTATAATGTGGAAAAGACACAGGGAACATGGCAATTTTATAGCAATACTATACACAAACACAACATAGTATTACAAGAGAGTACATTTATGATTCAAATGTTGTCACAGCCTCAGTATAAATACATAAAAAGTAAAAAAAATCTCACCTGTGTGTCCACATTGGGGAAAGCTTTGTGCACGTTCTCAATTTGTACTGTAATCTTCATCTTTTGATTCCCATAATATGGCGCCGAACTGAGAGTGATTGTTGTGGTTTGAATCTTCTTACTTCCTGTGTTGTTTTGAAACTGCGCATGTGCAGATATTCCTCCACCTATTGACCAAAATGCAGTACTGCAGAAGCAACACAACTCCCTTTCATTCATGTTAATTAAGCGAGCTGTTTAAATGTGAAAACTTACTTTTTCTAATTTTTTCCAACACAACACTTTTATTTTTAATACACAAACATAAGCGAATTGTTTAATTTAAACATAGTTACATTCTTTGGACCAACTAAAGCCATAATTCATTTTTTTGAGTGTACCCCATGGGTACATACTAATACTTAAAAAGTACAAAAGTATTCCTCTTGAAAAATGTTGGAACTAATATATACTTTTGAGGTTGCAATACAGACCCTTTAAGTACAAAATGTGTACCTTTTTGAAAAGGTACCACCCCAGTGACACCTCACATACCTCACATAGTGGATTTACCCTCAGGTACAAAACCTGTAACTGGTGCAGTAGCTTTTCTAAAAGTACCTTCTCAAAAGGTCAACATTTGTACCTTAAAGTTACATATAAATACCTAAATAGTACAAATGTTTACCTCATAATACCTTAAAAGTACAAAAGTATACAAAATTGTATACAAATTGTAATTTAAGGTATATGTGGACCCTTAGATAAGTGGTACTATCACAGTGACGTACCTTTATTTCTGAGAGTGTTTGCTTCTCAAACCCTTCTTTTGACCTTGCCATCAAAAGAAGTCATAAACAGGACAACACATCTGGACAATCTGGCATCATTACAAAAAAGGAGTTATGACTGCTTTCTCTCTTATCCATCCCAAGAGCCCGAAGACCCACACGACCTATTGATCTACTGCTGTCATTGAACACCCTGAACGCCATTATCACCTCAGCGTAACAGCTTTTCCTTCATCTCGGCATCTTCTTGTGCTCGCTAGTTCATAAATAACAATTATACTGATAATAAAACCAATATTTATTCTCCATATTCAACTGGAGGCTCGGAGGCGATGTTTTATGCGTGTGATGGGGACATGAAGGCCACCTTCATTAATGTAGTGTGCTGATGGATTGGTTGTGTGAGCCGCCGCATACAGGAAGACGCGTTAAATGTCATGCCGCGAAACATGGTCTTCTCACTCTCAGAAAGCACACAGTGGAGAGGAGCACTGACCTTTATAGCACATTCAAACCTGCTCAGAGAGATACAGGAGGTTTTTAGTGTGTTCTTAAGTAGTTGGGATAGGATCTTTTTGGATGTGTGATCTAAAAAAGTACCATGATATTAGTTACAAAGTAGCTAGTTACTATACACTGTAAAAATATCCATAAATTGACAGTTTTCTAAATTTTGTGATTCATGTTTTTTTTTTTTATCTTTTATGCTTTTGAATCGCATTAAGGGACCTTGATCTTCTGCCAACCTTTAACCCTTTAAAGGTGGAAAAAGGTGACTTTTATTACTGTTTTTAATAGTTTAAAGTGACATATTGTCTGGGTTGATGTTGTATTTTATGCTGCAAAAAACTAATAATAAGTGCATTTTTTGTATTTTACTAATTAATTTATATATTATTTTCTTATGCATTATACATTTTTTTTAAACTACTAAAATGCCCTTTGTGAAAATGTAGAATTGAATTTTCAACATTAAAAGTTGACAGAGCAGTGATCTAAGTCCCATTAAGTACTCTTTTTAAAAATAAAGCACTGCTTTAAGAAATGTAGTGTCGTCATATTTCAAATACCTCAAGTAAAAGTCATTTGTTTTATTTTTATTTTTTTACTGACAGTGTTCTTGTCTTTTTTGTAAAATTATTTCAGTTTAAGATTAAGTGTAAAATAAAATATTGGATAGACAATGAGCAAATAAGAAAACAGTGTAAAATATGTAAAAAAAAATAAATTAAATCTTTTCTTTAATTAAACATTTCAAAGCTTGTTTAAAAATGGACAAAAATGTGTCTCTATGGCCTTAAAAGTATGTGGTAGTTTTGCCAGTGCTATTAAAAAAGATGCATTGTCATGAACGGAAAAATCGACCATACTTTGTTAGTGCAAATTCCTATATGTAGCTTTGTGATTTAAGCAAATAAACAATTTTATACTTAAAAAGGGTCATAATAAAAATCACATTTTTTTCAAAAGTAATTAACTAGTACTCAGAGTAGTTTTTAAAAGAGTAATTTGTAAAACAGTAGTATAATTTACTAAAAATGTTATTATTTTAGCAGTGTTATTGTATTATAACTTGAGTACAAATATTCTGTTCTTTTCCATCTGTTAGAAAACATCAACAAATAGAATAAAAAAAAATTCACAAGCACATTTAGTGCAGGTTTATTATATAATTAATATATGATTATTTATTATATTATTATTATTATTAATAATTGTTTTTATTTGTAACAAATGATAGATAGTTTCTATGCAGTATTTTAATAAATTGCTGAGAAAACATTTCAGAAGTTCAATACATTGCATGTCAGTCTGGGTTTATTATATTCTTAATTATTAATATATTATTAATTAATTATTATATTTTATTTTTTTGTATAAATCAAGTTCCTATGCAATGTTTTAATGGGTTGCTGAGAATACATTTCAGGTGTTCAATACGTTGCATGTCAGTTTCGAAAATAAAAGTAGGTGCTGGAAAAAGTGCTTAAAAATCTTTGGTTTTCATTAGGCTGTGCCTGTATGAACCCTGTATGAAATCAGTGCCACAATTTTTAATCGTGAGGTGATGGTAAATTAAGTGATGGTCAATTGTATACTCTCTCTGTCGTCAGGTCGTGTGATGTATGTTGCTGAACTGTATTTAAATGTTATAACTAAAAACATAGTTATACATAGGGGGGGGGGGCGCACTGGGGGGCACTGGCTTATTTTTAGAAATAATGTTCATGACAAAGATTTAATCTCTCTGTATATTATATATATATTGCACATTATATATTATAAAAAAATAAATATGCAAAAACACATCTGTATAGACCTACGTGCCTTTTGGAACATTTTTATGTGGGAAATAAATTTTTTTTTTTTGCTTTATGGGTTGTTGTAAAAAGTTTTAAAACTGTTGGCATAAATGTGCCTACATAGTATTATCATAAGACATATTTAAATAAAGTGTATCACTCACATGCATACAGCACGCTTTCCTTAACACAAGACAGAAATGAGGGATGAGGATCAAGTCTATATGCCTGCTGCACGTTCCATCATAGACACAGAGCAACATCCAATATTCTTTTTGTCACGAAGTACGTCGACAAGCAGCCCATACAATCACATTAGCGTTTACATTTTATGAAGTGTAAATATTTCATTTATGACAGAGTTAAATGTGCTCAGATGAAGAAAAAAACAGTCGAAAAATCTCTTGATCACGTTAAAATGACAGTTAAGTTGTGTGCATTTATACACATTTATACACACGTTTGCACTACTGAGAGCAGGAGAGAGACAGACAGCACAGGTAAGCAATATCTTCATAATATTTTTTAATTAAAATAAAAGATCAACAAATTAATCTGTCTTGACAGTCTTTACGTGTGAAGGCATTATCTATACACAATATGAAATCCCAATTCGAAAAACACTACAAACTCTAAAATACTATTCATGAAAATACTTCAATAACAGACAAATCCAAATGCCCAACAAAAGCGAGCTGCGCTCCAGACCAGCTATAAGCTTGATGACGTATAATGCTTCCGACACCGCCTGTAGTCCCATTTGCAACTTGATAGCAACCGTCTTTTTAAAGAAGCGTAACCGATTTAAAAAATTAAGAGTGAGATGTAACTGATGTGTTTTATGTCGTAGAACAAAACGTGAAAGTATCTTGAGTTTGTTTTATCCACGAACCTTATTTAAGCGATTTTTCTAAAACCCCATTCAAAAACCCCATTGACTTTGGGACGAGGGAACCGGAATTGCTAAAATGCTAACTCGCTTCCGGGTTTTTGCATACAAATTGACGTCAGATTTCCTCCACTGTATTGACCTTATTCTAAAATGCAGAAGTGCGCCTGTTTTCGCGATTGTCTTAGAACTTCCGTTTCAGTCGCCTATGGGAGAAATGACAAGGAATAATAAACGGCAAAAAACGGTCAAACTACTTGCTCTACAAACAAATGTTTGCATGACTATACAGACCAAGTAGAATAATATAACAAGGAAATATCAGTTTGCAACATCAAACAGCGAAACGAGCAGTTTTTAATGTCTAAAAATGAATGGAAGTGAATGAGACCGGAAGTCCGGTGCCAAAAAGATTCAAATGGCAGCGCCCGCTCGTCTGCGGAGAATAAAGTCAATAGGCAGGGCTTAATTTGCCATATTGACCATTACACTTTTCCTCATTCAAAACTATACAAGTGACACGTCTTGGTGTGTTCTATAGTCTTTACTATGGATCAAGTTGTCAGTTGTCATAATCAAATGGATAAAAACAAGTAGCTATAAATGTATTTCTTAACTTTAAATAAGTTATTTGAGTCACAAATCCACAATTGATACTTAAGACTGTATATATACTATACATGTATACATGCAGTGCATTTTTTTTATTTTAAACATTTGTTCCAGGCATGTTTTTTCTTTCTTTCAGGCAAACCAATTTATCACATTATAACTCACTCTCCTCATATATCTCGACCACAGCCGGTATTTGCCCCTTAAACCCACAGTCTAATCAAACAAGTTGAGTATCACACCGTAGCAGCACACTGACAAACAGCCCCCAAACCCACCATCAAAGCTCCTCCAGAATAACAAATATAATGCAATCCGTAACTCAGAGCGTGTGTGGGAGATGAGTTTCAGGCAGGAAAATAATTTTCAGATGCAATATGGGTGAGTTAGGGAGACTTGCGAGCTTCTGTTGTATCTCTCCGGGTGAATAATGCATTCAGAACCACTTTCAGATTTATTATCTCCAAGGCAAGCCTCTATCTAGCACGCCGGTGTCCGTTATCATTCATAATCCCTGTGTTTGTTACGCTTTGCTTGTGGCTTTGCTTTTTAGATCACCAATTAGAAGTGGCCTTATGGGGTCAATCTGAAAAGACGACAGCTGCACATCCTTCTCTCAGTGGAAATATAGATGCTCTACACTTCAAACTGAGAGAAATTTATTTACATGCTAGTAAGTGACCCACCAGGGTTTAGTCATGCAGGTTTGATTTAGTGCCTGATTCGTGATTAAGAATTTTCTGTAGGAGCAGGAATCTCGGTGGTAGTATAAATCAATGATTTACTTCAAATCTGGAGTAAAATAGGATTTTCTGGTTTTTTGGATATTAATCGCACGGTTTGCTTCGATGTCTTAGAAGAATCACTCAGAGGAGGAATGTTGTACATGAAAAGCTTGATAATTATTTTGATTACGGCGGCGGCTTGTCTTTGATATCTGCATGTTTTTCATCAAGACACTCGTATCTGAGAATCAGTTAATTGTGACTGGAAGGTGCATTAGGAAGGTCAGGGTAGGTTTGCGCTAAGTAATTTATTTCTGTTTTAATTATTCAGTCTGAAATGCAAATATTGGTAAGATCTAAAAGACATAATTGGCTCTGATGTTTAATTCAGTAGAAAGGCAGAACAGTTAGAAAAGTGATACTTTGTTCATTTTGTTTTCTCGCAGTCAATCAGCTGAATGGATTTTAGCTGTGTGTAAGGGATTTTATTTGTCTGCTCATTAGTGAGCTGTAAGCTTTTTTACATTGATTCTTTACTTGAATATTTTTACTATAAAAAATGGCCTAAATTGTGCAAAACAATATGGTATAAATGACTGGCAAATTAGATATATTATTTGCACACGAGCATACACATTAATTATTAATAAATATTATTCAATTGTATGGTGACATTTTTAATGTACAATTTTAGCTATTAACAAACCATTAACTAAGATTTTTAGCTCAGAAATCAAATATATTTGTCACTGGTGTCATATATTTTCATATTGATACATGAAATAAATTAATATATTTATTTGGCACTTATTCTGATTTTTTTAAGCAAATCAGAAATTACTTTCATATTCAGTGTCACTAGATCCTACAGAAGTTTTTTTTTTGTTTTTGCTGGGCTTGGGCTTAATTATTCTGAAATATCAATCTTACCTATTCATTTTTAAATAAATTTTCTTATTATGATTGTAGAAATACTGAAAATCTTGAAAAATTCTGGAAATGGAATTAATTTTTTCAGAACTTCTTGATTAATATTAAACAAACTAATTTTAATTTTAGGAACCTCACATTTGTTTAAAATATACATATTGTGCAATTAAATGCTTCCTCTGAAAATAAAAGTTGTTTCTTAATTTACAATTTTATTGATGTATTAAAATGGAAATTCTGTCATGATATCCTCTCCCTCCACTTCTACTTTATCCTGTTGAAGACAAAAGAAGATTTTGCAAAAAATGTAGGAAACTGATAAACACTGAAGTCAATATTATTGTTTCCCTTCAATGGATTTCAATGGTTACCGGTTTTCAGGTTTCTTCAAAATTTCTGGTAACAATTTAGTTCAGGTCATAATTCACGCCATTAACAAACCTTTTACTAACACTACTATCTTAGTAAACTACTAATTAGCTGTTTATAAATAGTTAGTAAGGTAGAAGTTTTTGGGTAGGATTAGAGATGCAGATTATGATTACACATTAAAACTACTACACTTAAGTATTGAATGTAAACAATGGCGAAGCAGTGGCGCAGTAGGTAGTGCTGTTGCCTCACAGCAAGACGGTCGCTGGGTCACTGGTTCGAGCCTTGTTGGCGTTTCCGTGTGGATGTTCTCCCTGCGCTCACGTGGGTTCCCTCCGGGTGCTCCGGTTTCCCCCACAGTCCAAAGACGTGTGATACAGGTGAATTGGGTTGGCTAAATTGTCCGTTGTGTGTGTGTGTGTGTGTGTGTGAATGTGTGTTTGGATGTTTTCCAGAGATGGGTTGCGGCTGGGCATCTGCTGCGTAAAAACATGCTGGATAAGTTGGCGGTTCATTCCGCTGTGGCGACCCCGGATTTATAAAGGGACTAAGCCGACAAGAAAATCAATGAATGAATGAATTTAAACAAACAAATTTAATTTAATAATGTTGAACTCAATTTGTTTGTTTAAAATACAGCCCAAATAAACTGTTTACAATCACTTAAAAAAATGCAGTAAATGCAAGGAATCATCTTTGAACATTTTTTTTTGTGTAGTTAATATCTTAACAATAGGCAAATAATGAGCCAGTGCACTGTAAAACCCAATAGTCAACCTTATCAAATGAAATGAGTGTAGTTAACTCAACATTGACTGAAAGTTAATTCTACTCATTTAAAAAGAGTTTTGAACTCTGTATTATAAGGTAATAATTTCATTAAATACCTCATTACTTCAACTTAAATGGAGTAAGTTCACAATATTTATTTACATTACTTTTTTAATTCAAATGGTTTGAAGCAATTGGTTTCCCCAAATGGTTTAAGTTGCCTTAAATTATTGGTGTTACAGTACTCAGTTGGTTTGAGTTCTCTTAATTTATTGGGTTTTATTGTGCTCAAATTGCTTTGTTTACTCAAATGTATTATGTTCACAGCACTAAGGATTAGTTTTTGAACTTAAATGGTTTGTTGCAATTGGTTTCCTCAAATGGTTTGTGTTACCTTAACTTTTTGGGGTTTTACAATGCAGTTAATATCATGAATTATGACCTAAAGTCTTACCAAATATCTTATTTTGTTATCAACATAAAAAGATACCAAAGGAACCACTTGAGCATGATAAATAGTGAGTACATTTGCCAATTTTAGATGACAAATCCCTTTATTTGTAAATCAATAAAGCAAGCAGTTGAAAAACACCAATCCGCATATCCAAGTTTTTGCTTTTGTCTATTGTAAATTTGCTTTGAATTGGCCACTTTAACTTTTTTTTTTGTCCTAACTATGTCACAATAACATATGCCCAACTCGTACATGTGGGTTTGAAAGCAGCATATGCCATCTTCAGCTGCAGATGAGGCTAAAAGCATCTTGTGAAGTCCTCAGAGATTTGTTTAGCCGAACACATCCTGATGGAATATGAAGCCACAGAGTGATGCTGCTGGAGTCTGAGGCCTGGATGACTCATTCTTCTATTATCTGTCTAGATCATCACACTGCCTTACATCATTAGCCCTATTAGCATTACGCTAAGAGGCCTCTCTTTCCTCAAATCCCCTGAACCCGAACTGCTTCTCTACACTTTGTTATAAGCTAGCACTGAAACACCGGTGCAGTTTACAAACTATATTTCAGTGCGGTTTTATCATCTTGAGTGTATTTCAGCATCAAACTAAACAGTCACGTAATCGCATTATGCACCTGTGCGGATGATGCAACCTCACCACAGACGACCACATTAGACAGCTCGAACTGTTATACAATATTTATTCGGGCACACCGCAATTCTGGAAAGCTAAAAGGCACACTAGAGAGATCCTAATAGAAAATGGGACTCAAAATGCAATTACTGCACTGATGATGTTTATCTGGCTATTTTTTTTCTGGTTTCCCTGCTACGGACTAATTACCTTGTGTGTGTGATGTTATTTATGAATTCATAATCTTTTTCTGTGTGGAGAGCATAATAGATCACATCACACCACACTGCCAAGTCTCTGACACTTGCACTGTTAATTACCGGTCTTATTTGCATACACAAAATGAAACCGTTTAGAAAATGCTGTTTTGTTGAAGGGCGTGTAGATTTTTGCACAGAACAGAATCGTGCATAAGGATAACTTTCATTCTCATAAAATGAGTTAATTTCATGTGGAATTAGGTGATAAATCAAAGTCTGAAGTACTTTTCAGATATGTTGCCGTGAGAGCATCTTTGCGCCTTTCAAAACTTTAATATTCAACTGCGCTCCAGCTAGTGCCGGCGGTCAGATTGAAAGAGACTTTTAGTTGTTTTTATTCCTCCATGAGCTTCATCAAACAAAAAACGAAAAGAAAGGAAAAGGAAAATGAATTTTGGAGCTCCTCCCTGGAGTTGAAGCTCTTGCTGTGCTCCATGCATGCTAATAAAGGTGTGGGAGGGAGATTTGGAGGGGGGGTTCAGAAAATACAAGATTGGATGTATTCCCCAGGAAGCCTCATGGAGGTTCATTACTTTTGTATGGCTCCTGTTTTCTGGTTTATCTTCAAATAGATTCCGTTTAAGATTGATTAAGGATGACACTAATGTATGGCGTGCTATTTTCTTTCTTTTAGCTGCCGAAATGTACACAGAGCTGGAATAAAAGTAATAAATTGCCCAACAGAAATATATTGACATTGTATAGCGCAGACCCCGAAGCGCAGGAGGATAAAAGCGAATCCATGCGTATCAATAATCTGATGTGACAGCCGCAGCATTAAATGATTTTAAAGCCATGAAATTTTGCATCTTAAGGGGTACGGTAACAATCTTTCTCTCTTTTTTCCACCTTCACACAGGAGAAGCCCAAAGGAGAGCGCGGAGTGAACAGACATACTGAAGTGAGTGTTTCATGTGTTTTCACACCCTACTTTTAACCCTGGACTTAGTGAAACAGTGCCTAATTGAAAGGAAAGAAAGAACTCTTTTGACTGTAAGCGCTCTGATATGCTTCAAGCTAAATTGAAGAATGAACTAGTGTGATATTTTAAACAAAATCAGGAAAAAACATTTGTTTCAGAGTTTGAAGTAGCTTGCCAAAGCAAATTGTTTGAAAAAAAGTTAGCTTCAGCTTGGAAACACCTTTAAATTGGTCTGTGGTGAATACGAAATAGGTGGGCATGGCTCTGAGGCTCCGCCTTCTTTTATGTGCAAACTTTTTTCTGTTTAGTTCATTGATCTCTGGCACGAATATATCCAGAATCCCCCTCATTCACTTCTTTTCAAACTAATTTACTCCATTTGAAGGAGTGAATGAAAATAAGTGTGAATTTGAGCGCTCTGCACCGAAAGGGATAGCTTTTTTGAGCTTTGCTGGTAATAAATCCCTTATACAGATTAGATTTTAAACTCCTTTGTCAGACCTTGTTATAGTTATTTAACACTTAGCAAGCTGTTAGTAAAGAAACAAAGTGTTTTAATTTCAAGCTTGTTTATAAACAATACTTTAATTAAGTACTATTCTAATTTAAAATTTATACATATGGGATTCTGTTGTGGATGCCATCTTGTGGTCAGACATAAAAATGTATCCACCGCGCAAACTCTTAGGGCTCAATTTTTAACGATCTTGTGCTTATTCTCTTAATGAGTTATGGGTGTGTTTTGAGTATAACGTGCATTAAACCAATCAGAGGCTCATCTCCTAAGAGTCAGTTGCGTCACACAATGGCACATTTGCTATTTACTTGGCGGACTTTTAGGAGGAAAAGCAGTTTAACAGACCATCTGCAGCGTCAGGATAAAGAACAAGCCTCCTCCATTCAGCCTTTTTACTTTTACTCTTTACTCCTTTACTTTTGTTGATTAAGGAAACGCATTCCATTGTGCATTATTGTATGCACTTCACTAAAGACATCCATTAGCCTACATATTTAATTTAGTTTGTTAAGCACAAAGATTGGTTTCAAAACTATTATTAAATTCAGTTCTAATTTCCAGCAAACAAATAGAAGAACAATAATTATGCCCCAAATGGTGATGCATATGTCTCCAAAAACTTGACAATTGGACAAATCTAAACTTGTTTTTATTTTAACAAATATAAATACAATAAATAATACTAACAGCGATAATAACATTATACAAATGTAAATTGTCGTGGATAAACTGAAAAAAGGCATGGAGACATAAAGAAGGCAATTAGAAGGCATAACTAAATTAAAAATATTTTTTTGATTTTAAATATTAAGTTTTTAGTTATGATAGTCCTAAAATCATTCCGCATAAAATCGCAGATTCTTTTTACAAAATTCTCTGCAGAAATAGCAAAAAAATATATACGCAGATTCTGTCTAGCTTTATTCATGAAGAAAAGGGAAAGGAAACATTGAAAAGGGTAGAAAAACACTGTGAAAATAGTCCATGCTACTTCAGTGGTTCAGCTGTAATCATTAAAAACAATAGTTTTTTGGTGCACAAAAGTGTTCTTGAAGTTTTGTATTATTACAATTTTGTTTGGTCAGTGTTTTTGGTTCATTTTCTGGACTTTGAAAATCTCTGGGATCCTAGATGTAGATAGGGTCAGAGAGTTTGTGTTGTGAAGATGAAAGCTCTTAAAAGGTTGGAACACATTGAGGATGAGTAATTAATAAAAGAATTTTCAGTTTTGGGTGAGCTAATCTTTTAAGGGAGAATATTTAGCTTCAGATTCGTAACCAGTTGGTACCGAAGTCTGAAAAAGAACATTGTAATGAAACCAGCATCTCACCCTTGCATTTTGAGTGCTGCTGAGTGCATTTTTCAACATTTACCTGTCATTTTTGATGGGTGTTTATTGGGCTATTAGGAGGAAAGAGCGCAGCACATATTAACATATTCATCTAAACAGCACTTCCAGCAGCATGGGTGACTGCTGAGCTTAGAGCTGCATGATGCTTAATGTTTAATCTGATCATCACAATTATTTTGCTCAGAAATTATAATCACTATTATATATCAATATTATTGTCATTTTATGATATTTATATTTCATAAGCACCTTCACATGTGCATAAATCAAGAGAATATGAGCTGACAAGATTTATTTTCTTTATGACTTGGAGATTATGAAAATGGGTACAACGAGGAGTTTTCTATTAAAAAGTAAATGTTAAATCTCTTAGATTTTCCAAATGACAACTCAAATTTATGATAATAATTTGCTATCAAAACAACAACAGCCGAAATGAATTTGAGGCTGCATATAATTACACAAAAAACACATTAAAAAGGTACATTCTTGTTAGGATTTATTTAAAGGTCATTATTAATGTTTGCCTATCAGATTTACCGTACCCACAGCAAACACTGCGAATGGCAGTTTGAAAGAAAACAGATTGAATGTATTAAATTTTCTTCTGAGAAAAGAATCACATATTGCAGAACTCCAGCATGTATGTGTGATTGCCAGGTTGAGAAGGTTAGATAAAAAAAAATAAAGGCTCTGATTGGGAGATTTAAACTCTTGACATCTTGCAGTCGAAATCATGAAATTTGTAAAGTCTTATTATTGATGCAAGATAACCCAAAATTAGATGGCTTTAGGCTAAATGCAGACAAATATTAAAATTTAAAATAGGATTTAAAACTAAAATAGCAGAGGTATTTCAGAATTTTGTGTGCCCATCATCCACTATGCAATTGTCTGTGCAATATGTCCACACAGACACAAAATCTGCAAGTGCTCTGCAGGGTTTGCACTGGTTATGGAATTTCATTTTATCATTAAATATCTTAGAATTTTAAAAGGTCTTTCCAGACATTGAAAGACAGGTAATTTTATATTTATGTGTCCAAGTCATAGAATATCAGGGATTTTTGTTTGTCATTTTAAATTTTAATTCTCATTTATCGAAATGTATTTTCTTCAATACTTTGTTTTTTTAAACATGTTTTTTAATAGATTTTGCCTATTGTTATAAGTAGGCTATTTTTTACTGCCAGTTTATTCCTTTCCAACTTGTCAACCAGCAATCAGTTAAAATACTGTCTGTGACAGTTTTTGTCTGCTCAATGCTCAACCCTGGATTTTTCAGGGAAATGATTTTGATTACTGGGGCTAAAATGACTGAGTTTTGCCGCATCTTTTTCAGAATTTGCAGCAACTTATCTTTTGTGTTTTTAGGGAAAAAATACACAAATTTACACATCTTAGTTCTTTATTTCTTTCTCTTTTTTAACCTCAAGACCCATTGCTCTCCTTCAAAACCTCTTAACCAAAAGCTGCAGCAAGCTAAATCATATTTGATAAATGAATGATTTTAAGTTATCCAAATAAATATGTTAACAATAAACAAACTTCAACAATAGCATTAGAAAAAACCTGTTACAATTTTACATTTTAGTGGTTAATACAATGAACGTGGCCTTGTTCAAGTAGTCTTTGGCTGAATGTGCAATGATATAATGTTACATTCCACGTAAAAAAAAGGCACATTAATGTGCCGTGTCCATGACAATTATCTTATACAGGATGAGCGCAAAAAAAATCTACTTAAAAAAAGTGTGTAAAGTTACCTTACAATTTTAAGTTGGTCAAACTTTTAACCCAAGACTTTATTTAAGTTGAATCAACTTAAAAAGCTCTGCATCAAGTTGTCTTAAATTTTTAAGTTAAGGTAACCTTTTTGTCCTACAATGTGAGTAATGTTATATAAAGGGCACTTATAAAGAAAATCATCTTTTGGAACAAATTTAGACAGAACTGTGTGAAGGTATAGTGTGTTCCCAGTCATATTAGGGTGATATAAAGAAAATAACCCTCTTTTTTTATTTTCTGAGGTTAAAATAGGACTGCCCACCGCAAAGTGATGTAGGACTGTGGTTTCTGTACAGCTGCGTGTCAGTACAATTATAACTAAAGAAGCTTCAATACTGGTTTGTGGACATTTAATTAGGTTTATTTTGTACATTAGCATAACGGATATCCACACAGCAGTGGATATTTAATGTGTATACTGTCACACTTGTGTGCAAAAACAGTGCAAAGTTAAATGCGTGGTGTTTGTGCATCTGCTGTGTGTGTGTGTGTGAACTTTGTAACGACATTGTCGTGATGTGTGACTCATTGTTGCTGAAAGGCTTGAATTAACTCCACAACAAATACATCAAATAATCATTGGGTAACATTATTACTGTCGTATTGCTCACAAACGTTATGTGAGATTTGCTTCATGTCTGTCACTGTGCTGTTTACCTGACACAGCCGGAGATTGAGGCACGTGGGAATGGTGGGCGGGGAGAATTAGCATTAAAGGGCCACAAAATCTCTCTGTTTCAGCGGGGTGTTTTCACACCTCTAGTTTGGAAAAAGTCAGGAAAGTTGGTGTGTCCAGCTCTGTTTAGGTGGGAGTGTCAGGGAAGGGAAAGAAGGAAGGTGCATAAAAATGTACAAAATTAATGGGAGTTTCCGTTTGGGCACGTGCTGATTTTCAGAGGCAAAACAAACACACAGACGCAGGGGAGAAAGACAGTGACTGTGATTACATGGACATCAGTAATCAAATTACTTGCCAAATTATACATTTGTGGACTTTAACTGCAGTTTGGCTCTTTCATTCAGGAACATTTCATGCATGCCAGCACGGAAGAACGAATTTGCTCAAAATAACGCAAAATCCAATTTTCACTTTTTTGTAAAATATATGTGTCCTAAAAGTGTTTTTAGCAGCGTGGGACACATATATGGCTGTCAAAAGCTCAATAAATGTGCTTTGGTGTTTCATTACCCTTTAAAGGCACAGGCAACAAAAACAGTTACATTGTGTTCAGAGCAGAAAATTCGAATATTCTTAAAGGTATAATAAATATGATGGGTGTTTTGAGCTGAAACTTTACATACACATTCTGGAGAAACAAAAGACTCGTCTTAAATCTTAAAAAGGTTTCAAATAGCTACCCTTTAAGAGAAAACAATGCAAATTGTGTTTAAAAAATGTCCTGGCAGGCCAAAACTGCAGGAAATCTGTGGCAATTATTAAAATTGAAAACTCCTTTAAATTGTGTGCCATTTGACTGATTTTCGTTAAATTAAGTGATTGCAGAATCACAAAATCAACATAACAACTGCATTGTAGCTCATAGAAATACAGATTTTAGTCTGTGTAAAATCAGGGAGTTTACATTTGGCTTAGAGTAGAAACCCTGCCTCTAACAATCGGCAAGTATTGTCAACTCAATAATTGAAATATATTCATGTAATGTTTTCCAGAATGAGGCAAAAACTAAGAATGTTTGGTCATAATAAGAAAAGCCCAACATATTTTCCCTTAAGATACACTACTGCTTAGCCTGTATGATTTAGTACAGCCCCTCCCAGCGTCTAGTCTTTGTTTCCAGTTCTGAGTGCCCTGGGGTCCAATGAGGTAACGCGAGCACCTCGACATCCCCACTGTACCAGCCGTACTGTACTAATGAGGAGCCCCCCCTTCCTGACTCCGTTCACCCACCTTCCACCTCCTCGGAGAGCCGAGGGGCACAAGGGGTGGCTCCATCAGCTCAGGTTTCAGGTCGCAGATCCTCCATCACCTCCAGCCACCTCCTCTGCGTGCGTGGGTTCAGTTGCTAATTATTCCTGTCATCTCCGAGGCCTGTCTTACTGTACCAGACAATACAAGAAAGCTCGACTTTGCGAAATTGAGTCCCAAAAGCAGCATAACTCATCTTTCAGAAGACTTGTAAATTATTCATTCTCCAAGGTTAATGAAAATATGCTAATAGGGAAGAATCAGTGGTGAAAGAAGTGATAAAATTGTAAAGACATGCCCGTCCTAAATAATTAGAGCGAGGGGTGGCTTTAATTATGTTTGAAAAGGAATTGAAAATGCAGATAAGATGGAGAAAGAATACATTATACAGTAGATTCTTACACTGTATACAACAACAAAGGTGTTTGATAGTGAGATAATCCAGTTTATTTGTACAGAATCTGGTTTGGGAGGATCAGATTATGGGTCAAGTTTTTTATTATACTGTATATTTGCTTATTTATTCATTTTCTATTCATATTTTAGTCTGAATTAATTTTTATATTGTAATTAAAGTGATACAATAGTATTTGTGTACTGATATCATCAAAATCAATTTCTTAAAAATGAATTTCTATTATGTAGCTGGAGAATGTTCAGAGATAAAAAAAAATCAGCATTATTTAATCAAAATATAATTCTATAAATTATTGGGCGACACCGTGACGCAGGAGGTAGTGCTGTCGCCTCACAGCAAGAAGGTTGCTGGTTCGAGCCTCGGCTGGATCAGTTGGCATTTATGTGTGGAGTTTGCATGTTCTCCCCATGTTCACATGGGTTTCTTTTGGGTACTCCGGTTCATAATCTCCGAAGCCTTAGATTAATAAAGGGACTAGGCTGAAAAAAAGAATGAATGAATAAATAAATAATCATAAAATTGTGTGCGATTATATATTCTTTTCTTGTTTATAATTAAATTTATAATACACACTCACTGGCCACTTTATTAGGTGAACCTGTCCAACTGCTTGCTAATGCAAATTTCTTATCAGCCAATCACATGGCAGCAACTCATTGCATTTAGGGATGTAGACATGGTCAAAACAATCTGCTGCAGTTTAAACCGAGCATCAGAATGGGAAAGAAAGTTGATTTAAGTGACTTTGAACATGGCATGGTTGGTGGTGCCAAACGGGCAGGTCTGAGTATTTCAGAAACTGCTGATCTACTGGGATTTTCATGCACAAGCATCTCTACGATTTACAGAGAATGGTCAGAAAAAGAAAATATCCAGTAAGCGGCAGTTTTGTGGGCGAAAATGCCTTGTTGATGCCAGAGGTCAGAGGAGAATGGCCAGACTGGTTCCAGCTGATAGAAATGCAACAGTATCTCAATAACCACTTGTTGCAACAAAGGTAACCGGAAAGCATCTCAGAATGCACAACATGTCGAACCTTGAGCCAGATGGGCTACAGCAGCAGAAGACCCAACCGAGTGCCACTCCTGTCAGCTAAGAACAGGAAACTGAGGCTACAATTTACACAGGCTCACTAAAATTAGACAATAGATGATTGGAAAAACATTGCCTGTTCTGATAAGTCTTGATTTCTGCTGTGACATTTGGATGGTAGGGTCAAAATTTGGCATCAACAACATGAAAGCATGGATCCATCCTGCCTTGTATCAACGGTTGTTGTTGGTGGTGGTGGTGGTGGTATGATGGTGTGGGGGACATTTTGGGCCCATTAGTACCAGTTGAGCATCTTGTCAATGTCACAGCTAAATACTGTTGCTGATCATGTCCATCCCTTTATGACCACAGTGTACCCGTCTTCTGGGCTACTTCCAGCAGGATAACGCGCCATGTCATAAAGCGCGAATCATCTCAGACTGTTTTTTTTTAACATGACTATGAGTTCACTGTACTCAAATGGCCTTCACAGTCACCAGAGCTCAATCCAATAGAGCACTTTTGGGATGTGGTTGAATGGGAGATTCGCATCATGGATTTGCAACTGACAAATCTGCAGCAACTGCGTGATGCTATCATGTCAATATGGACCAAAATCTCTGGGGAATATTACCAGTACCTAGTTGAATCTTTGCCAAAATGGATCAAGGCAGTTCTGAAGGCAAAAGTGGGTCCAAAGTGTAATTTAATTGTAAAATGAGTGTAATTTAAAAAAATAATTGCATTAAAATGTTAAAATGACTGTAAGTTGAATGCATGGAAGGAAGATTTGCAGTCTGAATTTTCGGAGGAAGATTGGGAAGAAGCCTGCTCTAAAGCTCATACTATGTCTATAAATTCACGTCTTAAACTTATACAATATAAATGGATCATGCGGACATATGTAACACCAGTACAATTAAATAAATATAATAAAAACATTCCAGATATATGTACAAAATGTTTGGAAGCTAGAGGAACCTTGTTCCACTGTATTTGGCAGTGCACAAAAATTAAATTATTTTGGGAAGAGGTAAGAATTATAAGTGAAAAAATTATTTCAAAACAAATCCTCCTTGACCCAAAGCTTTTTTGCTAGGTTTATACCCAGAGAACTCAAACTATAGTAGAAGCGAACAAATATTTATAGACCTCAGCTTGCTTTATGCCAAAAGATGTGTAGCTTTGCTATGGACAAAGATGCAAAGACCAAACGCTACTCAATGGATAAAACAAATGTTGTCAAGTCTGCCATTAGAAAAAATAACTTATATACTAAAGGCTAAACAACGTGTATTTGAAAACATATGGAGCCCTTTCATTAGTTATATCAAAAAAGTGGAATTAACAGAGGAAGAAGTTGATGAATAATATTTGATGGATAATGCAGTTCCAGCTTTATTGTTCTGCATTGATACATTACTTAATACATATTTGCTTTGCCTAGTACTTAGTATGATTATAATTGTCATGTTTGAATAGATTACCATAATTGAAAAAAAAGAGGAGCAGTTTTATTTATTTTTTTATTTTTTTATTATTATTTATTTTTTTGTTTTGTTGTTGTTATTATTATTGTTGTTTGCTCGTTTGTTGTTTGCTTTTAGTTTTTATTATGAATATATATATCCTTATATTTTGTATAATTTGTAAATGCAACAAGGTTATTATTGTTGTAAAATGTTTGTAAAATGTTGTATTTCAATGTGTACAAACTGAAAACGAAAAATAAAAATATGGTAAAAAAAAAAATGTTAAAATGTATTCGTAATTAGACATTTTTTAATATGCTTCTTAAATTCTATTTTTTTATATACTTTATTATACCAAAAATGTATTCAAAATTAGACAGTATTTACATTTTAGTATAAACTCTGATTGTAATATAATGTATACCTTTTTTTAGTTATACATGCATATTGAATTGTTTTTAAAGTACTTTTTCTTTATTCTATGTAATGTTTTTCGCTTTTTATTGATTCTTTTATTCAAACCAACTAAAGTGCTGCTGGTGTTTCAGTTTTATCATGTTGTAAATGATTAAAGAGTTTATGAATGGCAAACAAAGACACAGAGAGAAGCCGGGTGGAGTGAAATGAAAGAGTGAGGGGAAAAAAGGGGTCTAAATGATTGCGGTTCTCTGAAAGCTCTGTCCTGACCTCTGAAAATCAGGCTGACTGTATGTTTACAAAGAGAGCGATGGACGGCTGTCAGGCCGGTGTGAGCTTGAGTGAGTGTGAAGAGGGCATAAGCAGTGATTCAGACCGCAATCCATCACAGAGCTGTCAGTCAAAGCTCACACTGGCCCACTTACACCTTACCACCAGCACCCACAGCTCTTTTCTTTTGCTGCTCACATTCCTTCTTCCCTTTCTCATTTCCTAGCTTTCTCTCCTCATCTCCATCACTCTTCCTATGGCACTGTCCCACGTCCCCTGCAGACTTTCTTCTGTCATTCGGTTAGGGTATTCGGTCAAGGGTCAGTTTCCTGCACTGCTAAATAGAAGAGGAAGGACAGAAACAGTAATGAACTGGGCTTTACTTCTAAACAAACTCTAAACCCTTAAAAGGATCTCTTAAAGGCACAATATGTTAAAAAAAAATTTTTCATTAAAATATTCACACTTTTAGAACGATGTTATTTACTTTGTTCACTTGTTGAAATGTACTTACATTATCCTGATTGTTTCAAAGAATATTCAAACTCAGAGAAAAAGGTATTTTATTGTGTCGCGGACTGTGTTCTGTGTCGTCACACTAATAATGTAACACACTTTTGACTTCCCGTTTAGCTTAATGGAAAACAGGGAAACACCATAGGTGCTTCAAAAAAAAAGTTGTGTTTCATTAGACTACACAGAGCAGCATTATAACAGAACCCTAAAATGTGTTTAGCATGATAAACAGCACTGATTTTTCCCTGTGTGATCCCAAAATGAAAAACAGGAAGGTGGACTGTGGCATAATAAAAGCTCTGCTGTTTGCATGCCATTTCGTTTTGTCCCTCATCAGCAGTTGCTTCAGTGGTTTTCTTTCGCTTTGACAGCTTACTTAGATAATAAGGTTTGAATATACTCCAGAAAAAACAAACAAAAAGCGCTCTGGGGTAAGCTCAAATGTATAGTCGGTGCTCTTTGGGTAAGGGATTCATTAAAACAGCCACAAGAGTCAGTCCAAGGCACTCGAATAAAGTGAAAAAAATAAAAAGCCTTTATTCACATGGCTAAATCTCTAAAAACCTACGTGTTTCGGCAGAAGTCTGCCTTCATCAGGGTAACAGTGATCAGGTGCGTCTAGAGTCTCTTTTGAGTACTACGGTCACATGACTCATTTAAACATCTCAAATGGCACTTAAATAATTTAACAAGCAAAGTCTACTATCATCATAAATTCGGGATAGATACACAAACACCCACTTGCATATATGGGAAAAGAGAGAGAGAGAGGGAAAAAAAACGGAAAATACATATATATACAAACACATACATCAATGTATAATGACAATCTGTAAAGCATCTATAGAAAAACTCTTTCATTCATTCATTTTCTTATCGGCTTAGTCCCTTTATTAATCTGGGGTCGCCACAGCGGAATGAACCGCCAACCTATCTAGCAACTTTCCACGCAGCAGATGCCCCTCCAGCCAATAAGGTTTGAATACTTTATCTCATCCATGAACATAATTTCTGCAGGATTTCGGTAGGAAATAACGAAGACCACAGGCTCTTTTGAAACAAGCTAGGTGCAAAGTCTAAAGGGCATGGCATGAAAGCATTAAGACTTTTGCTATTTTAAGGATGGAAAATTGAGGTCTGTGCCCTGACGCATGGTCTAACAGGGTTGTGCTTATTCTTTTAATGAGTTATGAGTGTGTTTTAAACATAACATGCATTAAACCAATCAGAGTCTCATCTTCCATTCCCTTTAAAAGTCAGTTGTGTCTTGCCATGGTGCATTTGCTATTACTTGGCGGACTTTGTAAGTGGAAAAAGTCAATGGAATAACTGAACGCTTCATTAGTGAGAAAACAGTTAAACAGACCATCTGCAGCTGAGGATAAAGAATGAGCTTCCTCCATTTGGCCTCTTTACTTTCTCTAACTTTACCTTTACTTTTTACTTTACTCCTTTACTTTTGTGGATAAGGAAACAGTGTTGTACGCACTCCACTTAAGACATCCACAAAGTAGCGTAATCATCAGCCTATCATCAGAAGCTATGGATTGTAAATGCAAGGTTCCAGATAATTCATTCATGTTGTTCCTACAAAAGGCACATTTAATAAATTTATTTTGATTAAACATAAAACAATTAAGTTGTTTTAAGACAAAATATCAAGAAATGTTGTTTCAGCTCATTTTAAATAATTAGTTCGAACAAATGTAATTTTTTCAGTGTGGGTATTAAATTTGTTTTGCCTGTATTTGTATTTTAGACTCTTAAAGTGTTGTTAGTCATTGATTTACATTTTGTGAATGACTACGATTCCCAGTTAAAGTGTTATTACATCACATATCTCGATAAAGTTAGTAAATTGACAACAAATACATTTTTTTCTTTTGGTTGAACTTTTCTTTAGAAATCTGCAAATATTTGTAGAATGTTTCTTTCTACAAAGCTCTGTTCATGTAGGACTTGTTTTCTCAAGGTGTTAAGGTCAAATAGATGTGTCTTCATTTAAATCCAAATTTAATCAGTGTTTTTTTTTCACAAAAATGTGAGATCTAACTACTTTCTGTTTTTCTGTTGATCTTCTAAGAAATCACACTTTCTTTCGATAGAAATGTTTGTGATTGTGGTTTAATTTTTTTGCTCTGCTTTTCATCTAATTTAATTTGACCTTTGCGGAATACTGTAGCTTAAGCTAAATTTCTCGTTGCGATGACAAGGGCACCTTCATTACTGATTTACACCTTTTTGTGAACTTTCTGTGTGAAATAACAGTTGGCGATTCAAGTATTGCTGGATTCCCAATTATATCAATAATGTGAAAATGATCATGAACTGCACAAACAGCTTCACAGACCTAAGAAAACAGCTTCAAATCTGATTATCTGGGTTAATTTGTTTATCATAATTCAATTATATGCACTGCTAAGTCATATCTGCCATCCTATATACAAAAACAAAACGTGGAAAGCACAGATATTCATATAATGTTGCAAAAGATTTCAAATGAATACTGCTCTTTTCAACTTTGTTTCAATAAACCCTTCAAAAAAATATTTCTCAGTTTCTATGTTAAAATATTGGAAAGGCTTTACAATGTTAATGTTAGTTAATATACTATATGATCAAACATTGAGCAGTACATCTTTGCTAGACTGATAAAACACTTTTAAGCAGTACTTTGTTCAAATAAAAGTTTATCTTTCGTTTCAATTTAATATTATTTGTTTTATTTTTTGATTACTATATTTTAAGTTCAAAACAAAGTTAATATAAATGTTTTTGATTGAGAGCTCAACTAAGAAATTTTTGTTTTGACCAATGTAAAATTTTCAGGTTATTAACAAAGGTGCAGGCAGTGCCAGCCCTAGGCGAAATAAAAATATTGGGCCCACTGGTGTAAAAATAGCTCAAAAAATATAGATTTAGGTGTACACATGTAAAATTATTTACTCAGATTAACTCAAAGCCAAAAAATAAAGTATAAAAGTATGACTTATACAAACAAAACATGAACCAAATTTTATTTTTATTTTTTGTAAATGAATAGGAACGTACAAATATATACACAACTAACTAGAAATGCAGAAGAAATTTTAGCTTGTTTTTTACACAGAGATACATACATACATAATTACATAAACAAAACTTTGCATTAGATGTTGGACAAAATTCGATTTTGACAAAATGAGGGGGAAACCTGTGTTTTTTTCAGCAGGGTGAACTAGTGGGATAGATAATTAATAGATTTTTTTTACCCATACATGCTTAATGTGGCCTAAATTGCATTTATTAAAGGGCACCTATGGTGAAAAATCTACTTTTTAAGCTGTTTGGAAAGACGTGTTTAAGTATAGTGTATAGAGCGTCATATTTGGGTTATATAAACACACCCAGTCCTGCTTGGTGGACCAAAAACGGTGGACCAATTGGAGCGGTTTTCAGAGCAACCGCAACTTGACGTAGGAGACCAATATTGACTGAAAGGCGCGTCACCATATCCTTAGTTTGTTGTTTCACGTCTGCCATTTTCAGCGTGTGAGTCAAATCGATATCACTAAAGGAACACCCTTGCTCTATTTTTAGATGTAAGGCTCATTGGGCTCAACAAGATCAATTTTCTCCACATTATCGCTCTAATTGGAATTATTGTTTGTACCTTTTGGTAGGTTTGCAAACATGTGTACTTTTCATTGCGTCTACCTTAAACTTCAGCCGTCTGCATTTCTCGCGATCACAGAAGCTCCCTGTGATCTTAACTGGGCCTCATTTGCGTGTCTCTCCATTGGAAATAAAATAACAAACTTGCCTGCAGGTTGCACACCAGAAGCGCCACTCTGAATGGCGTAGCACCATGCATTTCAGAATTCAAACATAGGTTTCTATCGGGGTGCAGACAACGGCGCTTCAAGTCAGCGGCTGGGCGCTACGGACAGCTGCCGACTTGAAGCGCCGTTGTGTGCACCCTGATAGAAACCTATGTTTAGAATTCTAAAATGCATGGTGCTGCGTGGCGCGACGATTCAGGACACTTCATGTCTCTGCCGCGCCAAAGAGAGTGTCTGGTGTGTCTTGTCATTCGGTGCCTCAGTCAAAGTAATTCAGTGTGCGTGGTTATTAGTCTCTGTGTACAAGCTCGGCACTTTAAACTAACACACAGTTGTAAAACTTTACAAAGACACAAATGATTTTGTACTCTCTGCTTGATCTTTGTCCGAGTCATACATGTATGGCTGATTGCTGATCCTCTCATGTAGCTTAGCTTCTCTCTGTCTGCCTGTCTGTTGCAAACACAGAGCGTGGGAGCTCTTATCTCCACCCTCTTGTAACGTTGGGCGGGAATCCGAAACTAATTTTTTATGTGAAGCAACACGCCCCTAAAACAGTGAGCTGTGTACACGCCCCCAACATGACACTTTTGAACACATATAATAAAAACAAATGAACTGTGTTTTGAACTGAACCTAAACTGGCACAATCAGAAGAACCATAATATTAATATTAAATCATAAAAAAGGGGTAAACTATGTGCCCTTTACAGGGCCGGAGCAAGCTAAACTGCCGCTCTAGGCAAAGGACGGTCACGCCGCCCTTAAACCTAAAGTGAAACCGTGAGGGTGGTGGTGGTGGTGGGGGGGGGGGGGGGTATTCTACCGCCTAGACGCGGCTATAACTGAGGCGCGGGTGGCGAGGGTAGTTTCGGGGACGCCGCTCTCTATATTCTGCCACCCTAGACACGGATATAATTGTAGGCGCGGGTGGCGAGGATAGTTTCGGGGACGCCGCTCTCTCTATTCTGCCACCTTAGGTGGCCGCCTAGGTCGCCTCTATGGAAGCACCGGCCCTGGCCCTTTAAAACAAGTCCTAATACTACACTTCAACATAATGTATTAGGCATAACAAAACATACCTTTACTTTGAGCTTGCTTTTCATCCTCTGCTTTTCTTTTCTTCCTTTTTTTGGCTTCATATAGATGCCATTTGGATGCCATTTCATTTCAAATCAAACTTGATTAAATTAATTGACTTTTGTACCAGGTTATAAAAAGTTGTTCTCATAAAGATAGAAAATATTGTTTAAGGAAATTTATTTTTCTGTGGGTCAAGTGATAAAATTTAGATGTGAACCATTAGCCAAAATCTTTTTTAATTAGATGAATGAACGCTTTTTTACAGTGTAATATTAGATAATGAAAATATAGTCATTTACAGTGTATAAATATGTTAACAATTAATTAATAATTCATTAGTAAATGTGGAACTACGATAAATAAATGATGTAAAAGTAGCGTTCATTCCTAGCACACGTTAATAACTACATTGACTAATAGAATATTATAAAAAATTTGATCAAAATATTAACCAGCACAACTTTCTTAAGATATAGAGGTATTATAAAACAAGAGCAAAACCCTGCTTAAAGGGTGAAATTATATGTGTAGTTTATTCCTAGATTCTTTAAATGGTTATTCAGATGTCACTTTAAACGTCCTGCTGCCGTTTGCTGTAAAGAAAAGGGAAACATCACAAGAGAAACTGCACATAATGGCCCTTTCGTGACCTGACAGACTTTCTACAGTCTGTTTTTGTTGGCTCGCAAGCTATTGGCATGAAGTAATTAATCTTGTACTGGCAACACAAGAGCAACTTATCAATGACAAAAAGGCTCAATACACTGTACAAGAATCACTGGGGTAACTGTGAGCTTAGATTTGAGTCAGGACTGTAGGGAAAACTGCATTTATTTGAACACACATAAAATAAAAGAGCTTTACAAGAACCTGGATCTTTAAATAAAATCAGTCGTCAAGTGAGGTGTTTGTGCAGTTTTATTAATTAAAACGAATGGTGGACAGAGGTTTGAACAACAACTCCCTCAACAAGAACATTTACCTGTAAAAGGCAATTTCACTGTGTAGGTGAAAATGTGGTGTTATTGGTTTTACCTTTTACATGTCTCTACCGAACCTGATGTTACTTTGCTGTCCTCTCATTACAACAGATGGTATTATTGATTAAATACTGCAGATATCTTCTCACAAACAAATTTATTGCATGTCATGATTTTGCCAAGTATGATGCGATCCTGGATTAATATCAATAGCTATGTTTCCATCTAAAAATGCTAATTTAATTTATGTACAAACTGGAATATCGCATCAAAGACACGCAAATAAAGCAGCGTTTCCATCCAATGAGTCAAATCTAACAAAATCGTCACTTGCTGATTAACCAAATATCAACAGTAAAAACTGAATCTACGGCGGTAGGAGAAGCTGCTTGAATCTTTTCTTCATTTAATAAATTACTTGCGCCTCAGAAGACAATACTGACACGCAGTGAACGCGCGGTGGCATTTGAAGACATGAAGCAGATGCTCTTGACAGTTCTGGAGGTAATTAATAATATGATCACACTAATACTGAAATAGTTAAGGTGTTTAAGATTGACCAAAACAACATTTCAGATGTTTTACAATGCAGTCAGCCTGCTGGTTTGTCTATCCTGTCCATTCAAACACATTTTTATCATCACATGATCTCTTCTAACAAAATCACATGACCTTTTTAATGCACATACTGGAATTTGTTCGGCAAAAGTGTTTCCATCGAAGTTTATGCGCATCTTTTCTTATTGAATAAAAAGTTTATTCTCTTATGCAAATTTTATTAATTTCTAAAAATAGGTGGATGGAAACAGAGCTTGTGTTGATCCTGGAATATCATTTTTGTTTGAAAATGTAAGTCATAATAGGGTAATTATGGATTACATTTTCACCCCTAAACCCAACCATAACTGTAGATTATTCCCATATTCAGTGGCAATACTAGTTGTATAACAATCATGTTGACATGCATAAACTGTAAGCCTAAACTTAACATAAACAGTAAACGTTGGCAGATTGGAATGATGTTCTAGGATCAAAATAGATGTTAATCCAGGAATATGTCCTACTTTGTGAAATCAGGTTTGCGCAAAATTGTTGGTGTATTTGGTGTAAATATTTGTGTAAATTTGCTGTTACTATAAGCAGTTGTTTTTTAGACATCTTTTCAAGCATTTTGTTCATTAGTTATTTTTCCTGTTTTGTTTTGCTTTTTGCAGGTCTACTGCTAATATGTGCTAATTGACTTTTTATATATACATTATATATGATCTAAGGGTGCACTCACACTGGGCTATCCAAACCGTGCCCGAGCGTGTTTCCTTGTTCGTTTGACAAGTGTGAGTGCTCTGAATCAGGCTCAGGTGTGGTTCAGTTGACCAGCCCTGGGCTGGTTGGAAGAGGTTTGGTTGGACTTTGGCGCACTATAATTTTAGTGTGAGTGCAAAGCGCACCTGAGCCCGAAATTGAAGACACAACCTCACTTTTAAGGGACTGTTTTTTAATAAATTTATTATTCATTCGTACGTTTCAATGAACGCAAACTGTCATAGATTATTAAAGACGCAAATTCTTAAATAATAAAATCATTATAATTATAACCATGGTCATTATCATTATAAAATCATTTTAAAATTGTTTATAATAAAATAAATGAACCAACAAACAAAGAAACCAACAAAGAAACAAATTCCAATAAATGTTTTATACTGTAAAAAAATGCGGGGTTCATACAATTGATTTGTGTCAGGGCAACATTAAGTTAACTTACTAGTTTAAGCAAATTTAGGTGGATTGAACATAAAATTATTAAGTTGTCCCAAAAAAGCCCTGAAGAATTGTGTTGTTCCAGCTTATTTTAAATAAATAGTTTAAACAAACTAGATTAAAAACAGAATTAGTAGTTGTGAAAAATACATTAGCAATGCTGAGAAACAAAAACTCATAGTTGTGAGATTCCAGAATTTCAATATCATTTTTAAAAATTAATTTACATTTTTTTCTTTGACTTCTCTGAAGAAAAAAAAAGTTCATTTTAAAACAAAAAGTAAAAAAAAAAAAAAAACTTTTTATTTCTATATCCTTTTATAGAAACTGATTTTAAAGCATTTCCTGTATACTATTGATTTCATTAACTGAGTCTGAAGATGTTTTAAGGCACCAACATTACTCACAAAGAAAAAAAAATGGTCCTAGCAAAACAGAACCCCAATCATGACAGATAATTGGATTCATACTCATCAGATCTGATCTTCCTCCACATCTGCACGGCTAAGAGCACATTTTATGGATCGATTCGATAAGGTCTCTGTCTCTCTTTATATCTTTTATTGATACAAGTCCAGAAAAAATAGCCAGACCAAGCCAGCCCAGATGAACAGAAAATGGAGCCGGTGTCACGCATTCTGCCTGAAACTCAAAATAGCGTGAAATGTCAAGATGCCTCTTGCAGCAGGCAGATATAATTGATGTTTTATGACATTTACAGATGCGTTAGGCAGAGAACTCAAGCATGGTGCTGCTTTAAGTGTATGCCAGTTGACATGCCACAAAAGCTGGCGTGAGAGAAAAGCATGATTAATGCAGCATCAACAGCCCGTAGAGGCCCAGACTGCTGCTAAAAGCCTGGCAACATCTACTTATATACCTCTTCGGTAACTGAGACTATGTAAATGCTGGGAAAATTAAGAAAAGTTGTGACAAGCTTTATTGTACAGTACATGTGTTAAGATAAAACTAAACTGTCCTCAGGGAGAAGTGTAATGGAATGGAATTATGGCATAATATCAGTTTGTTACATAATTGTAGTGTATTTCTATTTTTTTCATTACAAGAAATAAAATAATTACATTTATCTGCTATAAGTTAATCATTTTGTTCATATTGTGATTTATTTAAAAGGTGTATTTTTATTTTATGTCATTTATTTTGATTTGTATAACATCAAATGGTATATAATAATTAAAAATATTCATACAAATTAAAAATATGTTATTTTTACACAGTTTTTAAAATTTTATTAGATTAAATTGCACTTGATTTAATCATTTAAAAATATATGACGTTTAACTTTAAAATATTTACAAAAAATATCTGGATGTCATAGAAGAACAAGTATTTTACTTATATTTATATTTGATTTCATTTGTGGATTTTATATATGTAGGCTGATTATTAAATATAAAAGTTTATTAAATGTAATTATTATTTAGATATTTAGCTAATTTTTAGTAAATTTACTAATTTAGTCAATTTCATTTGATCGTAGTAGTGTTATTATTTATTAAATTACCAAGTTAGTCTAAGTGTGCTTTCACACCTAGACGTTTCTTTTGGAACCTGTCTCGTTTGCCCAGTTAGCGTGGTTCGTCTGGCATATGTGAAACCTGCAATCGCACTCTGATCCGCACCAAATCAAGTTTTTACAAAACTTGACAACTGAAATGAGGCTATGTATGCGAAAGTCTCTGATTTATATTTGGTTACGATGTCCGTGGGTGTCAAAATTAATATACACCTTTTCGCTTATATTGTCTTGTTGCTTATCATCATAAATTAAAACATGTGAAATTCATGGGACTCCGAAAAACAAACCATGAAACTCCAATGTGAGGAAAGTTTACTTGCATGTGACCTGTTTGAACTTTTTTGGTATGTTTAGAAACTTTGCCTCGTGAAAGTAAACCACATCAAGAACAAAAATAAACATTATAACAATTTCAAAGAAAAACATTAATCGGCGTGAAAGCACCCTAAAACTACTGTTTGGATTTTAAAATGGTTTTTAATATATTTTTATTCATTGATTTTGCACTTTTTGTTATTTTTTTGTTTTAAAAAATCTCGTATAAACACTAATTAAAAGTCTACAAAAATATTAAGAAAAATATAGCAACTGAAACCACTCACTTTACATAATCATTGAATCTGTTCACAGCACAATGATCAGAGCAGCACAATCCTGTTACATCAGCCCCGAAAAACAATCTTAGGCCAGATTTATGGTTCTTAAAGACTGCACACTTACCCTGACCTCTTCAATTTCAGGGCGTAGCTTGAAAAGTAGATCATTTACTGTGACTGGAGGACTGGCAAAAAGATGTTGTAACCGAGCAATGGGCGAATAAGCGTCAGTCTAAAGCCTAGCGTTATTGCTGAGGGGCCCAGGAAGGCTGTCCCTTTCACATGCTAATGTCTGCATTTCACGCACGTAGCGAGGGTGCAGACGCGGCGGTGCAGCTGTCTGCTGTTTTATCAGCTCTCTCAGTGGGTCCCTAATGAATATTCTTCTCTCTGGCAGCGTGCGTGAGCTCAGTAATCAGGTTAAGAAGCCTAGCACTTAGCAGGGCTTCTGAAGCTTCATCATTACCAAAGCATGACCCTGCCCAGGTCCCGTATCCTACCGCAGAAAAGCTGGCAAAGCTGTGTAATGGCCAATAGAGAACTGAAAAGGAGGAAGAAAAAAAATAGCTTGAAAGACTCTGTTGAAGTCACAAAACAGCTGCTCCCTCAGTTTTGTTTTGTATCTTTTGAGTATCTCTCTGCTTTTTTAGCTTCACTTACAACAGATAAATATATAAATATAAATGATATATATTGATAAATATGAGCACAAAAAAGATTTATTATTTAAACTTTAGATATTTTGCTTAAAATAGTCGCTAAAAAAAAAAACAACAAAAAAGATGAGCTTGAGTTTTTTTTTTTAAATTATAGGCTTTTTCTTGAACCCTTTCTAGTATTTGTTGTGATGTAGGTGACGTCATATTGTAGTTTTAAGACTGGGACACACCAAGCTGATGATTGACTAGCTTTGCCTCAACGATGAGCATCTGTCAGGTTAGTTTGGCTTTTGCCGGGCTCATGTTGGAGGGAGTTACCCAGATGCAGCATGTAAATTTGGCATCGGCCATCCGTGAAAGTTACGAATCATTGCGTGAGAACAAAGATTCAAGTGACGAAATGATGGGAGTCAAGAGGGAACACAAAGAAGCCGGCTGTCATTTAAACATTTTATGAAATTATTAAAATATTATTTTATTCCATTTATTGAATATTTTTAAACAATATCAGACTATCAGATTATCAGACATATTTGCATGAGCGAATCCCTCTGTGATGAGCGAGAAGTATTATAAAAGTGATACATAAACGTTACTTTCATCATAGCTTATATGTGTGCAGCACTAGTTCCGGTTTTTATTTGTGGAATGACAATACAGATACTGCCACCTGCAGCTATGGAAAGCCACATCTTCTCATGCAGGTGCAGAATGCACAATTTCATTTCAGTCGGCTGTCATCCGTTTCATGTGTTCACTCACAGTTGTTTGGTCCAGACTAGACTAGACATAGCTGCTGCTTGCAGACAGCAGTCGGCTTTTGCCTATGCTACATTCAAACAATGTTTACTGTTGGGTCAAGCTACTTATTTAAAATGAACTGAAACAACACAACAAATCACAATTTAATTGTGAAATGTTCAATCTGCTTTAATTAAAAACTAACATTTTAACTTAATTCCTTTATGTTGCCCCAATGCAAATGGATTGTTTAGAACCCAGCATTTTTTATAGTGTAGTTCTTTGACATCAACTTTAGGGCTTTAAAGACTTTCTGACCATAACTAACAGTTCTCCAGCTGTGATTGTCGAAAATTTATTGAATCTTCTTGAATTCTTGAATTTCTAGAATTTTTAATCCACTGAAGACCATGGTATACTTTAAAAGTAATGAAACAACCAACTGAAATTTTGAACAAAATCCAGCCAAAATGAAGGTCGTTTTGAGTTCATTTCGACAGTTTGAAACACCTTACTAAAGCAAATTTCGGGGAAGTCCCTTTTGTTTGACTCCTAAGTAGGGCTGCACATACAGATGATAAGCTTTCACTCTATGGTTCAATTCTGCAGTGTCTCTGTGTTTTGACCTGTGGTTTCTGCCCATCTATTACCCTAACTCAAAGTTGCATGTCTTGCGATGTGACAATTGTGGATGCACACATTGCAATATCGATGCTCAAACGATATATTGTGCTGCCCAACTAAGCATCTTTCAGCAGCTATTGGTCCTTGATGATTATACAATCAATGGGTGTGTTCTGGACGTCTGTCTTCTTTGACATACGGTTGATAAATATCTCATATTCACAAAGTGCAGACAGGGGAACAACATCCAACACAACACCATCAAATTAGCAACATGCATATTCTTTAGAATATGTTCTTGAGAATATATTTCAAATAGTAGAATGGTACAGATATATCTGCACCTGTACAATTGCTTGTGGAGATATTTTAAATATTCTGAGGGGTCATACGAGACGAGAAAAGACACTCAATCATGTCACATTTTTTAAAGTTCTTAATTTTTTTTATTTAATGTCTGTACATGAAAAATATAAAATATTATAAAGATATGTGAAGTGACATGGTGATTTTGGTGTGGCCGACTGGAGAAGGCTGTTTAGGTGTACACACACGCAGCGTGACATTAACTTACTGTAATGTGGGGGTATTGGAAGATTTGAAAACATCATACATCAATAAACCTTTTTGAGTTTCTTTTTATGCCCTAAATAAAGAACGAAAAAGAACTTTAGAGAATATTGGGATATTAACAGTGTACTTGGACCCGATTGGCACACTTCCTCTTTCAAACTAATTAATAATACTTCCAACTGACTGGAATTTGTTCTTAATTATTGCCCTGAGGACGGAAACAGGCATTTTCATTGCTTTCATATCACCACTTAACATTTTGTGAAGCTCAACAAGCTTTGCCTTGAATCACAGCCCTGTTCTCTGGTCAATGTTCATAGCCTTCTTTGCTCATATTTACCACTGTTAACTGGATAATGTAATGCAATTGTCGATTCTAGGAAATAAGCAATGCATAAGCGAACAGATCATGCAAGTTAAAAAACAAAGCAAGCAACTATCCTCAGGCAAGGCCAAGATTTTCTGCCCACGTTTTATGAATGTGTAGAGTGAATTATTGGTGAATTAATTGCCCTGCCGTGTAGCTTTTGTTATTTTCCTATTAGATTATATCTCCCAATCTTTAACGGGCAAAGGCTCAGAGTCACTGAGTGATGTGATGGAGGACTATTACAGAGCATATAAGATGAGACAACCCCCCCCACCCCACCCCAAAAAGATAATCTGCACAGTGGCTTCTCTGAAGGGCACTTAATTAAGTCAACACAAATCATTAGCGCATTTTCATTGAGGCTTAAATGTGAGAAATCCAGATAAAGTATACCATAACTGTCTAGCTTATAGTTATGTTTAAAATTATGTTCGAAATATTATCAAACAACGTTGTAAACTTATTAAATATGTTAAACTGTTTATATGATATTTATTAAATTGTATTACATCATAAAACAAATCTTAATAAATGCTTCATTATTTTATTAATGTTAACTAGTTTATTCATGTTAACAAACAGAACATTGTATTATATTATATTATATTATATTATATTATATTATATTATATTATATTATATTATATTATATTATAATATATTATATTATTTTATATTATTGTTTTGAAATACCACTCTGACCAGATTTATTGTTTATACCTTTGTATGAAAAGTAGAAAAAAAAAAAAAACAAGCAATGCACACTTGCAGCACAAAAGTGCAGGCTATAAAGCTGTGTTCTGCCCCATAGTTTTAAATGCTCCCAGCAAGTAGCTTTTAAAATAGGTCAGTGGCCTGTTGTCTTGTGCAACAGCGAGTTCTCCCTGAGCTCCGTGCTATCTGGAGGAGCTGGAGACGGCTGTTTCTGCTTTCCTCTGCAAATCGATACCTCCACGGCAGCTCGCTCTCTCTATGTCTGAGCGATTAAGTCCTGCAGGAAACAGGAATCCGGCTCTATCTCTCTGCAAGCTGCCTGCCACTCAACTCCAGTGGGCAGATCAGTCCTCACATCGGGGAGACAAACCTGGGAGGCATGTAGAGAGAAAGAGAGGGAAATGGGTTTTACACACTTTTATAGGGTGATAAAGAGAAAGAGAGAGAAAGAGCAGTAGTAGATTTTACTTACTGACAATGTGGACTTTTTTTTAGCTATCAACTAGAAAAGTGTTGACTAGAATGAGAACAGATATTCTGAGATAAACCTTACTGCAGTACCAGTAGCACTGAGCACTAGTCAGTTTGATCATTTTCATCTTAATTAAGTTAAACTCGCAACGTGCAAATACAGAAATGCACCGCAAATAGCACAGACCACAAGAAAAGGTGTCAGGGAAATTTTTTGATTGTTTATTAGATTTTGTGGTGTTTATTAGATTTTGTGTAGATGCACTCTCACTGCACAATCATCTCAATAGATCCAACATTATAAATTCTTTCCAAGTGATATTAAGTTATCTGGTGAAATTGTATTCATATCGCAAATAAATAAAAAAATATTTTTTTATATTTATATATTAGCCCTAGTACATACTGTGCAGTAGTATGCTCGTGCATGTGAAACAGGACTGTAAAATTAAATGCTATCCATGCATGTCTATAGACTGAACATATAAAATCCATGTGCATGACATTAATCTTTTCACAAATTACATTTGTGTATAATCACAGTAAACTTTTGAAACCCTTTTCCAAATGTTTGAATATTTTTCTACAAAGTGTAAATGAACAACCAAAATGCTAAAAAGCATTTGATATTGAGATGAAAATTGTGCCATGGGAACTCACTATAAATGCAATAACTCTGTCACTTAGGGCGTACTCACACTACGCTATCCGACGCCCAGGCCCGTTTCCCAGATTGTTTGAGAAGTGTGAGTGCTCTGAATCGGCTCAGACGCGGTTCACGTGGCCGGCCCTGGCCCAGTTGGAAGAGGTGTGCCAGAGCGCGGTTCACTTGGGCTCAGGCAGGCTTTGCATTCACACTACAAGCGTACCCGCTTGAGCCCGCTGAGCACCGAAACTGAAGACAAGACGTGATTTTAAGGCACTGCTTGATATGGATTTATTAATCATCCTTACTATTTAATGAATGCACACTGTTGAAGATTATTACAGACTCAAACCCCTCACTGCACAACAGCTGTACATTTAGCAAACCGCCTTATACCAGCAGCACGAGGACTTTATGATTGTTTATGAGCGTCAAAGGTGGCTAATCTGTTAAGCAAAATATTGAATTGGGTGTCACTGCATCCCAAAAGACTAAAACGATATAACTAAAGAAATCTCCACTGTGCTGAGCGAGAGTGCTTCTTACTGAACAGCGCATCATCGATGACGAAAGCGTGCTCAGGCTTGAATGCATGTAAGTGCGGGTTGTCGGGGGAGACGGGAGGGGGAACAAGTGTGCTTTGGCCCTGTTCAAGGCAACTGTACATAGTAGTATGCCCTTATTCTGTAATTCCTACATGTTTTTTTCTTTTTGTTTCTAACTTTTCACTTTATGGTTATTAAAGAGATTGTTCTCAATGTCATACTTTAATTGCTGCTTGAATACTTGATTCTGATTGGTCAGTCACGTTATTCCAAAGTTTGTTATACCCAGATAACAACCGCTGAAACTAATAACACAGACTCATCCACGTAGTTCGAATCATCTTGACCATTAATCAATTAGTGAATAAGTTCACATCCATATTTATATGCTTCTCTGTCACGCTGTTGTTTTTGACAGTTTGGCGCCATCTAGTGACTGAATATTACCTAAGTTAGTGTATTCTCCATTCAGCCAGCCAGTTTTGTTTTGGTCAACTTTGCATTTAATTAAACAATTAATAAACTATAACGATTTTGAGACAAAATTGTATGCTTTGTGGCAAGTACCCATGTAATAAATTGGAAAAAAGTATATTCAGAAGGTTGTTTTACAGAATAAAGCCATTTAGTCTTATGCAACAGTGAGTTTGTTTACTTGAGCACCAATAATCCGATTTTAATGGGATCAAGACAATACTCTCATTAAGAGTCTACCATGTAAACAAAAAAGTCTACCATGTAAACGGCGATGTTTGATTGATCTAAGGTCATAATCAAACTAAACAGAAATCAAATTTAGACGTGGAGTATGCAGATTTTATTTGCATTATTACACCTTAATCAAACTATTACATTCATGAAGGACTTTTTCATTAATGAAATGTTCTTTAATGAAAGTGAAAGTGCCAAACTGCACTCAAAGTCGAAAAAAAAAATTTTAAAACCAAAATTAAAATGAAACAGATAGAACAATAAAAATGTGTTTTTGTTTTTTCACAGAAACCATAGACCGTTGTGTTTCAGATAACACAAGTCAATGGCTACTACTTCACCTAGAGTCCATAAAATAAATATACAAACTATCTCACGAAACTATCCGCTAAAATTCAAGTTTGTCATCAAGCTTGCACTACAGTTTTTAATAATAACATTTACAGTTTACTGATGCCATTATTAAAGGTAATAATGCAGTAAATAAAGTTTAGGTTATTTGCACAAAATACTAAAGTTAACAACATTTGAAGGCAACATTTTATTGTTTGAATTCTTTAATAATATCAATAATAATTAATTACATTTGTTTGTATTTTATATATATGTATTTAAATATAAATGTAAAATGTAAACTATGAATTTATTATTTTTTGGTAACAATTTCCAATAAAGTTCTAGTTATTGTTTATTATAAATTCATTTACAACTAACAAACAGTATTTATTGCAGTATTTGTTTATGTTAGTTAACGTTGGTTAAATAAAATACAGTTGTTCAATAATATTTCATGTTAACTCATTATGAATTTACTAATGTTAACAAGCATGAATTTGTATTTTAATAATGTATTAGTAAATGTTGAACTATGATTAATTGAATAATAAATGCTGCACAACTATTTTCACTAATAGTTCATATTAGTAAATAAATTAACTAATGAGTTAACATTATAATTAAATTAACTTATTTTAAAGTGTGACCTTTTTTTGTTTTGGAAATGATACTGGTAATGTTATCAAATTTTGGTTCATCAACAACACTTTGCCAGATGAATTCATACATATGAAACCATTCTTTCGCTGACATCAAAACAGTGTGGTCGAGCTCCGCAGAGTGTCCCAGTAAACAAACTGTCTGCAGCTAGACAAACCGTCTGGAGGGACAAACAAACAAACAAACAAACAGAGGGATTACAGCGTGCAAGATTAATGCCGCTTTTGTTTAATGAACTCCTCATGAACCTAATTACTGCAGGGATGCTGTATGCAACACAAAATGATGTTTGATGAGATTGACTTTGACTTATTTGGAATGATAGCTCACAGACAACCCAGCATGTGTATAGATGGAAAGAGGGAGGACGGATGGAATGAAAATGCATAAATCTGCTGCAGGAAAACAATCAGTGTTCTTAGTCGCTAAAGTTGTTTGCTCATGGAAAAGGAGCTGTTTTGAATCTGTGATCTGAATTTTTAGGCCACGTTGCTGTTTTGCGGATCCTGTGGGATAAAGCCGCATGTGGTCCTGGTGATTTGAATCCTGTAAAACTGCCTCGGGTATATTGAAACATCTGTCAGCGTAAACCTGGACAATGGGTGGTAGAACAAATCCTCATCATTTTGTCTTGTTTCAAGTGAAATGCTTTGGATTCCTGTCCTGTACATGAATGTTTTGGTACAGTCAGGGTCATGAGAACATACTGCAGCACAATGCTTGTCATAAGTCTGCTCTGGTTATAGTTTTGTGTAATTTGTGACCATAAAATGGACAAAAAAGGCTCAAACTTAACAGATTTCTTATTTTTTAAGTGCTTTGGAATGATTTTTACTGTTTATTCTGATAAATACCTTACCCAAAGAGCACCAAGACATTTTTTAAGCTACCTCTGAGCACTTTTTGTTTGATTTTGGATTTTTAAATGATTTTTTCCATTACTCATTACTGTTCAGTGTAGGTGTTGGAAACACGTCTGTAACGTCTTCACTCAAAAAATTATTCATTGGATTTAAAAAATTTTAAGGTAAGTGGTTGCAAACAATTTATATGGGCTGAATTTCAACAAACATTTTAAGTTGAACATTACTACATTTAATTTGTTTGTTTAAATTTAGCCCATATAAATTGTTTGCGACCACTTACCTTAAAAAAATTAAGCAAAACCAGTGAATTTTTTTTTTTTTCATTTTTGTGTGATAGATGAAGTCCTGGCTGTCTTTTGACTCTTTCACAAATTGTATAATCTATAAAAATATTCTAGGGAATACGAATAATAGTTGGTAACTAAACAGTTTTGATCAGCCATGACTTGACTAACATGTGTGGGTAAGAACACTAAGTCTTTTCTTAAAATATCTTCTCTTATTTTTTACAAAATAACTATTACACTGTAAAACTCAACAGTCAACTTTATCAAATGAAATGAGTGTAGTTAACTCAAAATTTAATAAGGTTTATTTTTTCTTTGTAATGCGTTTTGAACTCAGTGTTGAAGGTAATGAGTTTATTAAATACCTCAAGTTTACAGTACTCATAGAGATTTTTTTTAACTCAAATGCTTTGTTCCAATCAGTTTTCTCAAACGATTTGAATTGCCTTTACTTATTTAGTTTTACAGTACTCAGTAGGTTTGAGTTCTCTTCATTTATGAGGTTTTACTGTGCTCATATTGCTTTGTGTGCTCACGGATTAAGTTCACAGTACTCATTAGTATTAGTGTTTAAACTTAAATGGTTTGCTGCAATCGGTTTCCTCAAACGGTTTGAGTTACCTTAAATTTTTGGGTTTTACAGTGTATTAATGAAATTGTATGTCATTAATTAATTTATAAGCTTAATTCAAAACTATAATTTTAAGGCCATGTTCCATCTGTTTAGTGACCTTGCAAAAATAACCTAACAAAACTTTCATGAACCTCTGTTTATATTTAGATTTTAGTATTTTAGAGATGCCATTTAGAGAGGTCATACACTAACTAATAAAAATGGTTTCATCATTAAATGTCATTGCACAGACTAGTATTATTTCTGTCTAGCTCCATTTTTATGTTCACTGCAGGCAGGTTGTAAATGTTTCATATTTGGCAGTATAGTATGCATCTGAAGTAAAATTAATTTATGGCCATTTTTATTTTTATAGGAGTTAGTTTTAGTTGGAGTCATGGTAATATATTTATTCTCTTTCGGATTTCACAAGTCATGTTGTTTATTATGTGAAGTTATTAATGCTATCTATCTATCTATCTATCTGTCTGTCTGTCTGTCTGTCTGTCTGTCTGTCTGTCTGTCTGTCTGTCTGTCTGTCTGTCTGTCTGTCTGTCTGTCTGTCTATCTATCTATCTATCTATCTATCTATCTATCTGTCATATCTAACATAATTCATCTAATTTTTTCTAACATAATTTTCTGTCCATCGGACGTAGTTTTATGATCATCTAACTAGTCACACAATTATTTTAGAGTGTAAAATCACAGATATTTCAATATATTATATAGAAATGTCATCAATATTTCTATTTAGCATGCTTATCGCTTATAAATAGGTGTATTTGTTGATCTTTTGATGCTATATTAATGGTTCAAAGTCAAATCTGTGACAAAATTGAGCAAAATCAGTTGTTTGTTTACAACCTTATATGAAACCAGAGCCTCAATCAACCCAAGTTATACAATCAACAAACTTTTGCAGCGTCAATAATAATAATCATCTGTCAAACAGTCTGTAATTTCTCTCCATCAATCAGATGCACTCGATATCCTGAACTAAACTCTTTTTGGCCATCTGGCTGCACGTAGAGCGACGTTTAGACAAGAAAAGTTTACACCTTACTTTCTTGTGCTAATGAAAAGAGTCCAGTCATAGCAGTGGCTAAATCGGGACCCCTCGGCCCACATTGCCCTGGTCTCCATGGCGAAGGGGCCTCCTGACCCGCCTGTCAGCATTGCTAATGGCCATTGTTGTGAGCCATGACCTGTGAGCTTCTCATGAGCAGATGGAGGGTTTGACCCCCACCCAGCCTTAGTGCTGCTCCGTCACCCACACACACCCACCCCTCTATCAGCTGCCCTGCTCCCAAAGAAACAGCATGACAAAGCAGGGGACGGCGAGCGGGCGTCACTGTGGAAACTTGGAGATGGAGGGTGTGTATGTGTGTGTTTGTATGGGCCCCTGCAGGCTCCAGCAGCAGCAGGGCACACTCCCATCTGCAGACAGGGGCCGAGGGGCCGCAGACAGACTGAAAGGCTTAATGCCAGCTGATGAAATGGGAGACTGTGCTTTAAATGGGATTGTATATATAGACATACATATTAAAAAAACAAACAAACCTCTAAATATGCATTGGTTATAAACATGACATATAGAAGCGTGTTTTAAAAATTCATGTGATAAACGATACACCCTGGGGGTTATATCCTACAGAGTGGGTTTTTAGGTTGCTTTTAAGTGTTTATCTGTGTAAACATGTACTTGGCTGAGCAATTAAAACACTGTGAAATCACCAGGCTTTTACTGTATTTAGCAAGGTTTTTCAAATGGATAAAATTGGTGCTGTTATAAAATAGATGTCTTAGATGCAGCACAATTGCTGAAGACATCGGTTTATATGAGTACATGTGTAGCAATTAGAAAATATTAAGTTTAAAAATGCATTCTGTACCACGTTTAGTCTGAAAATATTGGTTGCATAACAGATAGATGCGGCTAGGCCAGTTGCAGGGTTATTCACCCATGCAGTGTCAATTTCTCCCCCAAAAAATACCTGAAATATTGATTCATCTGTCCACAGTACACATTTTCGTTGTGTGATGGTCCATCCCTGGGCTTCTGGACACTGTTAACATAGGGCTTTCTTTTGGCACAGTACAGTTTTAACTGGCATTTGTGAATGTTACTAAGTATTGTGGTACTTGATAATTGTTTGCCAAAGTACTTCTTAGGCCATGTTGTGACATCGCTAATAGATGGATGACGATTTTTGATGCAATGCCGCCTGAAGGATCGGAGATTATACTTGTTCAGTTTAGGCTTGCGCCCTTGTCCTTTACAAGCTGAAATTCCTCCAGATTCCTTAAATCTTTAATTATGTTATGCACTGTTCAATGTGAAATATCTAAATGTCTTCTTTAGGTTTTGGCAATTAATTGAAAAGTAATCAAAATCAACATTCAGAAACTTTTTTTGACTTACTTTCCCTACCATGTGTGGAGTCACATGACCCCGCTCTGTTAAGGCTAGTTTATACTTAGGCATTAATCACATGGGTATGATCTGGCCTTCATGCGGTCGCATACCTGTGCACGTTTAAAAAAATGTAACTACACATCGTAAGTTGCACTATAATGACGATGATTGGAAGCTGTGCCAGAGACGGCATATTTTCCATTACAATAAAACTATTATTTACATTAAAATACTTGTTTACAAAGATTCAAGAAATGCACTGAATAAAATATTATTTACAGGTTATATAAGGGTGCTTTCACATCGGTAGTTCTCTTCATGTGATCTGGACCAAGGGCAATAAATGATACATTGTTGCATTTTCTGCCATCTTTGGGTCGTTTTCACACCACACTACTGGCTTTGGTCCGAACCAGTTAAAAAGAACCAAAATGCAGTCATCTGACAAAATCTACATCTCTTATTGGACATACGTTGTTAAACATAGTTTCTTAACTGCTTATTGATTGGTCAGAATTCACGTGCGGGAAAATTCCAATGAACTCCCGCAAGTAAAAAAAAACTGGCAGACACAAAATGTCGCTTTTTACAATGAAGGGACGACTCTGCTGACTGATTGTATCCCTGCTTTAGAAAAACTACATTTCGAGAATAAAGTATGGCCACGGCTGGAAAACAATGTTTAATGCATCGCATGTCACTTCAGTAGGAGGCGTGAATTAATTTTGCTAAACTGAGACATGGTAATCTTGCGGAAATATCACCATTGATCCTTCAGGTAATGTTTTCCCTCTCTCTCTCTCTGTTAGTAAAGGGCTATCAACAAATATTTTTCCTCCATATCCCATAATGCACAGCGCATCAGCCTACGGCAGCTGGATTAGTCCAAAAGGCACAGTACTTTTTGCGGTTGGGTCTGTTTTAGTTCGGATCATATTCTCACAACAAACTAAACGCTTCAGGTTTGAAAGTGTACCGAGATCACCTTTTCAAGGTCTAGGTTTGCTTTTGTGGTCCAGTTTTGATGCGCACTCGAGTACGATTGCTGCATTCACACCTGCCCAAACGAACCCCACCAAGAGGGAAAACGAACTCTAGTGCGATTCAACCAAACTAAATAAGGAAGGTGTAAAAGCATCCTAAGAGTTATTTTTTTAGAAGATATAATGCTTATTTTCTACTTTTAATATAAAAAAATATATAATTAATAATTAATTTTATTCCAAAAATGCAAGTTATTCATTTTTTCACTTTTTTTAATGAGAAAATAAGTTTAAATTTCAATTATTCAACGTTGTTGTTCAATAAATAATCATAGATATCACATAGTGTGTTTATGTTTTAGAATCAAATATTACACCCTATATTTAAAAATCTCTCACATGTAATATGTGAGCATATTTACTGTACAAAACTTTTTAAATAAATAAATCAAATAATCGTTTATTAATCATAATTGAGTTAAACTGTTCAATTAATAGGGATTTTGATTTTAGGCCAAATCGCCCAGCCCTACTCTTCCTATCTTTCTTTGAGGAACATTGTTTTTAAACATTTCAACAATTTTCTCATGTATTTAATAGCAAATTGGCGATTCTCTGCCTATCTTTGCTCCCAAAAGACTAGACCTTTTGAACTAAATCATAGTTACCTGTTGACATTACCTGTTTAAAGTCATACCATTGTTTAACCAATTTACCTAATTACTAGCCCTAACGTCCTCCTGTCTCATTGCATGTCTGAATGACAGGAAAGGATGTATATTTACAAATCAAATGAAGCTGACCAGACAAAACATGAAATAATTTGTGTTCATTTCTACAATTTGCATTTTTCAAAAAAGGGCCGACCTCAAACTAGTATAAATTGGATTAATACTTTCATATCAGATAATTAATTCACATAGTTAATCGATTCAAAGTCCCAGTTTGAACATTAGCAAACCTGCACAAACTCTTGTTTTTCTCTGTCTCCCACACACACACACACACACACACACACACACACACACACACACACACACACACACACACACACACACACACACACACACACACACACACACACAGATGCACACACAGAGAGTGTGATGAATAACAGCTATAGAGCGTAGAGGTGCTGGGGTTATAGGGGATAGCAGCAGTGCTTCAGCATTCACTCTGTGGGAGTCAAGACTCAAATCCCCACAGAAGGACTCACTGCAGAGCAAAGCTGATTCAATGCATTACCAATTCAGCTGATTCAACCTTATTCCACCCCAACACAATACATGCTCCTCAGTCCACTGCACCGTTCTGCAGGAAAGCACAATCTCTTGCTTGTGCTTGCGAGACCGACATGTTGTGCTGGAAAATATTTAATGGCTGCATCTGCGCCTAAGAAAAGTATATTTATAGATAACAGAATTGGAAGTTTGTGCCTGACTGTGAAAAGTGTCTCAGCAAATTCTCTGTGTCCGCAGCAAGACCGGCTTCACAGAGAATAACTTAATGTTATGCTGTTGCTGAAAAGCTCATGGGAGGTAATCAAGCAGGAATATAATATCATCAGCAGTTTTACAAATATAGATGTTGCATTCTAGTTGTTACAGTATATAAGTGCAATTTGAGCTTGTTTAACAATAAGAACAAGCATATGTGTTTGGCCTTTAAAAAAAGAAGAAGAAGAAATAGTTCACCCAGATTAAACTTTTGTTCTTTAGGCCTCATCCTAATGTTTTTACCAAATGGTGTGCTGCTTTTATTTTTTTGTGGAACACAAAAGAGAACAAATTCTGTCTTTTTCATCAATCGTAGTTTATAGTGACCACAACTCCAGGCTCTTAAATAAATATGGTCAAATGCAGGGGTGGAGAGAGTACTGAAAAATCAGGTCACACTTTATTTTGATGGTCCGTTTGTTGAATTTAAGTTACATTGCATCTACATGCAATTCTCATTAGATTATAAGTAGACTGCTGGGGTTAGGGTTAGTGTAAGTTGACATGTACTTGCAAAGTTTCTTACAGTCAGTTAAATGTCTGTTAAACATATATTAAGCAGACAGTCTACTAATACTTAAGTGGACCATCAAAACAAAGTTTTACCAAAAATTATACTCGAATAAAAGTACCATTACTTACCCCAAAATATGAGAGGGGTCTGGATGCAGACCTGGCGCAGCGCAATCTGAGCTGCATCCAATGCTTTTTTGGGCGTACTCACACTGTGTACAGTTGCCTTGAAACGGGCAAAAGCACGCTTGTCCCCGCTCCTGTCTCCCCCGACGGCCCGCACTCACATGGGCTGTTTCTCAATTCCAAGAACGCAGAGAACGGACTTGTGTTCTTCTGGAGACCGGTCTTGCCAGGTGTCCTCAGAAGAACGAACTCAGGAGACCGTGAGGCCAGAGAATGCGTCCTTTGAGAAATGGGATGCTGCGTTCTTCCTGATGGTCACGTGACCTTCACGCGTTTTAAATGGAAATTATTTAAACATTACAGCCTTCATACAACGATTTATTGTTTTTCCCCTTTTCAAAATATATATTTTGCATAAAAACATTATAAATCTATGTTGCACAATATGAATAAAACAGATGCTAATACGAATTTCAGCGAACAAACACCCTTAATGTGTTTATTCCTTTATTAAGATGTTCATGGTAATGTTTACTTTCACCGTTTCATTTAGGGAAACTCCCGATGTAAATAAGTAATATCTCCAAACTTTAATAATAAATCTAAATAAAATGCAGCGCTTCCCACCTCCAGTCGCAATGACTTCTGGGACTTCCAGAGTGAGTTCAGTGCTCAAGTCTGCATCAGTGCATCCTCGATATCAAGAACACATCCGGGAAGTTTCACGCGTCCTCCGTACTTGCGGTCTTGAGTATTGGAACTGAACTTGGGCAGCTGATGATGACGTTGCACGAGAACAGGAGGACGCAAGACCGCGGAAGAACGCATATTGAGAAACAGCCATTACATTCGGGCCTGGGCACGCTTACATCATTTATGCTGTGTTTTTCAGTTAGCGCTCTCGCTTAGCACAGTGGACATTTATTTAGTTATATCGCTTTAGTCGTTTGGGATGCGGTGACACACAGTCAAATATTTCGCCGAACAGATCAGCCGATTTTGACGCTCATAAACAATCCAGGTGGATGCTGCACACTGGTGGTGGTGTGGAGAGACCCCCCTCATGATTGTGAAGCACTTTGGGTGTATGACCATACACAATAAATGAGCTAAATAAATACACATTACGTACTTGCTAGTGTATTCAACATTGTACTCCATTGCTTTTACTGTAATAAGTTCATTATAAAATGTTAAAAATGATACTGCATTAGATGCAGTGAATATGATTTAAACCAATTGTTTCTATTGTTTTTTATTCATATTATCGAGTAAATGATGAAATTCCCCTTGGCAAATTGAATTATTCAACCCACAACCCTCAGTCAAGTTTGATTTTTAGCCCTCTACAGAAAAACTTTTGGGCACCCCTGGTTTAACGCCATTTGGTAATTTTAGATGTCATAAAGCAAACATCCTTCATCTTTCATGAGTGGCATGCATTCTAAACAATCTCTGGGTCATTGCAGGTAAAGATTTTGAGAATCTTCTTGGACACTTTTAATGCTTTCTAACAGTTTGCTGCATTTATAAAGCGGCCATGTCTTGACGTTGTTCAGTGTGATGCAATTTACTTTTCTATGTGCGATTTGATTGGACAGGAATCACGTGGTTTATTTTTTTTCTCAGCCAATCCCCATAGACAAGAACAATTAAAGTAGTAACTGCATGTTGAAGGAAAGTAGTGGGGTAAAAGTACTGATACGGGATTAAAATGTACTCAAGGGAAAGTAAAAGTAAACATTTTTCAAACTACTTAGTAAATTGCAAATTCTGAGAAAAACTACTCAATTGTAGTCATTTGAGTATTTGTGATTTGTTAATTTACAACACTGCACTTTACAACTTTTGTGCTGTTTTTTAACTCTTCGAACACCATATGACAGTTCTGCATGACTAACTGAAACTTTAAGCTATTATAATATCATATAAGGTCATGGATTCAGTAAATTCAAACTATAAAGGAGTAGTTCACCTTAAAATCAAATAGTTTCAGAATTTTCTCACCCTCAAGCTATTCTATGGTCCATTTCAACGTGGTGATGCCTTTGGCTCATAAACATTTCCTGCTTGTTGTCAAACTATTTCAAAACTGTAACAAGAGGCATTTAATGATAATGTTAAAACATCTCTCATACCATTATTTATCAAAATGTGGACCATTTGCATTCTTGGAAGCTATGGAAGTTGAAAATATAAAACAGGAAATGCGTTAGGATCATTGTTATTGTTTACATCCCAAGTATCTTAACAGCACTGCATGATGTTTAACCAGCTGAAAATATTTATCTTCCGGAAGCCAATATTAATAGTTTAGAAAGTTTTAAAGATGAATACATTTCTTTAAATAAAAAAGAATTGTTTCAGAAGGCATTCATTAACTCACCAGATTTTGCAATACTTTGTAGATTTACCTGTAGATTTATTTGGATATTTAAATCTTAATGCAGTTTCAAAGCTAAAATGAAGCAGGGCACTGTTTAATATAACTTTGTGTTTTGTCTGAAAAAAAAAAAGCGTAAACTCTTCTGGTGGCTTGAGGATGAGTAAATCTATAAAATGATTTTGAATGATCAATTCCTTTACGGTATAGATTCAGCATGACACATTTCTTAAAACAGTTCTTTTCATCAAACCAGTTGATCCAGTTTAATTCGATTCAATTAACTGGCAAACAAATTGATTCGGGGTAATTTAGTTAATTGAATCAACTGATTCAATCTAATTCAGTTCACTAAAATATTTGATCCATTTCAGTTTAATTCACTTACCCAGTTGATTTATTTTGTTCAATTGAGTTAATGATTTATTCAATTTCTGTTTGACTCATTAAAGCATTTGATTCAGTGAATGAATTAATCCAGTTCAGTTCAGTGAACCAAATTATTTAATTCTGTTTGATCTAGTTTATCTCACTGACTCACTGATTTGTTCATAACAGTTCTAGAGCTCGAAAAAAGGAAATAATAGCAAGTTTTACCTATATTAATCACATAATTGCAAAAACTAATTGCAAATGCAAATTACATATATGACATACAAAGTTCACGCTTGGATTTTAGATTTATTTAAATTTATATTTGTTTAACAATTTTCCTTATCGCAAACACAACTGTAATCTGCTAGTGATTGCGCTGCTTTGGCTTTTTCGAGGTTAATTACTGTAATATCCTGAATATCTAGGAAATGTCTCTAGACTGATGGCATTTCATGCTGTTCAGCCTTGTAATCTTCAAATGTCAGCAAAATTAACTATTTTGTCATTACTTTAGACATTATGCTAGAGAATCATTTAAATACTAGCACTATAGTGACATTTGTGAATTGGCAACAGTTTCTGCTGTTCTGACGTCAGCTGAAGATGAGAATGAATGGCCGAAGAAGTAGTTTCTTTTACAAAAGGGTCTTAAGACTCTCCGTGTTTGATATTCTTTTTTATATACCTGATTATGCCATAAAACTGTTGTATATACGCAATATTACACTCGTAGCAGTGCGATATGGCTTTATATCATTACTGGTGGGACAATAAGGCAACGCACGCTTCCACCAGTACTGATATAAAGTCATATTGCACTGCTACGAGTGTGATATTGCGTTTATAATATATAACATATAAGTTTAAGTGTGTGTGTGTGTGTGTGTGTGTGTGTGTGTTCATATATGTGAAATCCTAATATAAACTTGTATGTCATATATTGCCATATATCAGATCGGTGTATTTTTCAAACGAAAAAATATAATATGGCTTCAAAACGTTTTTATTTCAACTTAAAGTGTTATTTTATCACTGATGAAACTATTATTGTGTAGTCTACCATCTCTTTAATCCAATAGCAGTTTTTTTTTCCCACAATGTGTGTTTGCACTGTGTAATACATGAATGCTGCGTAAGCTTCTGTAAAATGCTGCAGTGCTGAAAGCGCAAAATGACGCTTGCAGATTTTGAACCTGGATCTTTTCTATGACCTAGCAGTGCTGCCCAGCAGGAGCCAGGTACAGGGAGGGAATTTTGAGTCTCGGGGGGAAGCCAGGAGAGCTTGTAACTGTGATATGAGGCCTACAGGCCCTTAAAATCAGCACAGTGTTATCAGAGAGAAAGAGTGCGAGTGAGTGCCTCGAGGGGGAAGGCCCGGGTCCCGTCTCCTCCTCCTCCTCCTCCTCCTGGAAGCTCGCCATCTGCCACAGCTGCTGCTCGGCGCAACCGCCACTCTAATTGACAATGAACCCAAAGGCGCAGCGATAATTGTGGCTGGCCGCTTTGGCAACTTCAGCGGGTTTCAATTCCTTCCTTTCAGGATTCATCAAGCCCCATCTGCTCCTCTCTCTGTGTCTGGCATCTGCCCCTCTACCCCTCCCTTCAGCTCTTTCCCCTGTTCTGCCTCTTTCTTCTCCTCCCCTTTGGACAGTCCAGGCTTTTGTAAGATGCTTATTAGAGAGTCGGTCGGTGGGTAACCCAGAGAGGTTAACCACACCCCAGAGGAGCGGAGCCTCGGCGGGGGCAAGCAGTGTTTGTACAATCCAGAGGCAGATAAAGGACGCATTGTGGTTTTCTCTTTCTCTCGCTCTGCCTTGCTTGCTGCTGCTCTGCATCCACCCTCTTTTCTTTTCAAAAAGCTAAAGAAAAGTGTCGTGTGTCGCAAAGCATGGGGTGGGTCACCCTGTATGTACATGCATATGTGTGTGCGTGTGGATTAACTTGTCTTGATCTTTTTATTCACGTTTTGATAATGGACTTTTTGATACCATTTTTTGGATATGTATTAAAATAGCCACTAATTAATTTAGCCGTCTACATCATCACAAAATTTTAAACTATTCATTCACAAGATGAAATGAACGTTAATTTTGTTACTCAAAGTGTTTTGTGTATGAGTGTGGACACATGCAAAGCCTACAAACAGAGATAAATGATTTGTATGCATGATATGAAAAAAAAAAAAAAAAAAATATATATATATATATATATATATATATATATATATATATATATATATATATATATATATATATATATATATATATATAAAATAAGATTTTCATGCCATTGATTCAGTTTAATTCAATATTTTATTGACGATGCATTCCATACACAATTTTAGATTTCACTTCACAGCACAAGAATTCTTGTATTAAAATGTATAATTTTTATATACATTTTTGTAATACAAGCTTTTCCTTTAATGCAAGCAGTCAGATATATGAATTGTACAAATAAATAAATATAAATATTATCCTGCTTGCTTTTTACACATTGTCAATCAAGTTGTTAAACACAGTGAATTGTGAGAGTTTCTGCGTTTAAATTACTCGCGCTCGCTTCCCTTGCCATAGTGTTCTACCGCAACATACCGCATATGAGATAAATGATTTCAGTATGCAACAACTGGTTAGGATCTATTACTAAACTAATACCGAGTTGTCCGCGTTGCATCGTTGTGCACCAAAGAAACAATTCAATTTGACACCTCTAATAAATATATATATATATATATATATATATATATATATATATATATATATATATATATATATATATATATATATATATATATGTGTGTGTGTGTAAGTCCAGCAACCAGCTTTTTACAAAATATTCTTGTTTTTTTTGTGTTCAAAAGGAGAAAGAAAATCAAACAGATTTTGAACAAATGAAGCACGAGTAAATAGTGACAGACTTTTTATTTTTGGGTAAACTAAGCCTTCAAATTTGTTATGAAGTGAATTTTTTTTATTATTAAATTTTTCCAAAAATTTTTTAAATTTTCCACCCTGTTCAAAATTCATGTTGATTATTTAGTTGTGAATTGTTTTGGAAGCCCAAACAATTCTAATCAATTTTATGGTGAAACGACTAATCTCAGCTGATGTACGCCAGACTTAAGCCTTCTTTTCTTATAATAGACCTCAAGCTTGCTTTTAGATCTGCCTTCATCCAATCAACAAGCGATGCCCACAACCAAACCTACACCCTCCATTTTTCTATTTCAATAATAGATTTTACTCAGATGTATGTCACTGTCAATATAAAAAACAATCTGTCACTACTCACTTCAAGTTGCATTGCAACTCTAGTACCTGTGTGCCCAACAGCAGCTGTTTGGTTTGTTGGATAACCCTCTTAGTGTTTATTTGGGCAGTGTGAACATGCCAGTTTCCCATCCTTCTCAATCCAGCTGCCAACTTGATATTGTTTGAAATGTTGCCATTTGTCTAGAGCCAGTAGAAACATATACATTTTGAAGAAATATTGCTCTTGCTCTTACTGTTGCAGATAACTTTGGATCAGATTTCCTCGCCTCCACGATCTCTGAAGGATAGAAGTGATTCCGGTCAGAAAGATGGCTATCGGAGATGTATCTCCATTAGTTGTAGAGCAGGCTCTGGGATAGCTAAGCGTCTCTTTGGCAGAGCTCAGAGTTGGCACTCAGACAGCACCAGACAGCCAAGAGGGGATTGTGCCACTGCCATGCCAACCGCCTCTGCCAACTGAGCCTTCTCGCTGCCAGGCTCCTGTCACACAACAGATACGTACGGCCTGCTCAGCCTCGCTCCGCACAGGCAGGCCAGAGACCAACACTGCCAGGGCTAATTGAGGGCAGGGTCTCCCAGCTGCCACACGTAGATAGAATTGTGTACTAAACCTAGAAAAATCTGAGAAACATAAGCTTTCACGTGGGCTTTGTGATTTGCATTCACACACTTATGGTGTCATTTGTACCTGTACGCAAAACAGCTGCTAGTTGAGCGTTACAGACAGGTTCGTAGAACCTGGTATTACATATTACAGTTAAATAGCAATCTTGGACAACACCCACTTTTTATTATCAGCACATATCTCATTTTACATACATGTTTAGTGGCATGTTTCATATGTAAATTTACTCGATTCATCACTGAGCCTTGCTTTAACGTTATGGATCAATTCTTCCTTGGTAAATGTTGCCATCAGTTATTTTTTTGTCAGAAATGTATGTGCAGCAGATGAAATGCAGATTCAGTTTGAGTCATGCATTGTGTTGACAAAAGGTACTAAATATATATTTTTATGCCTCTTAAAGTATATTTTTACAATACTGTTTATTCATTCATTCATTTTCTTTTTCGTCTTAGTCCTTTTATCAATTAGGGGTCGCCACAGGGGAATGAACCACCAACTTATCCAGCATGTGTTTTACGCAGCGGATGCCTTTCCAGCCACAACCCAACACTGGGAAACACGCATACACTCTTGCATTCACACACATACAATACGGCTTATACAATTCACCTATACCGCATATCTTTGGACTATGGGGAAAACCGGAGCACTCAGGCCCCGTTTACACTAGTGCGTTTTAGTTTGAAAACGCATAAGTTTTGCTACGGTTACGCCATCCGTCCACACTACGCCGGAGTTCTCGAGCGCCGAAAACGGAGCGTTTCGAAAACGCTGGAGAGGCCGTTTTCATTCTAAAACGCTGCTGCTCCGTCTCAGTGTGGATGGGGAAAGACGGAGACATCTGAAAACGGAGGCGGGGCTGCAAACGTTCGCCTGTCTGATTGGGGCTTTTCCTCAATATTAAGTAGCCCACACACACAGTTCAGTCTCGCATCCTCTTCTTGTAAGTTAAGACTTCGCAAGTTTGATCAAGGCTGCAGTCTCTTCTTCTCAGTTTGATATGGAAAACATACCGAGGACACGCGTCAATCTTCACAGGGAACAGTGTACTTTATAAATTCATTCACATCACCTTGGCTACGTTGTTTCACTTTCTCAACAATAAAATGTAAACATGATTTAAGGAACTGCCTATTTTCTTTTTAATATTAACAACTAAACAGACAGCAGAAATGTTGAGGCGTCGTGCTGCATATATGAGCATCATCTTCACTGTGTGGATATTTATAACAAAACGGAGCCGATAACAACTGTCTCCTTTCAATTTCAGTGAAAATACGAAACACACCCTCTCTTTTGCTGAATATCAGTTTTAATAATCGATAATTATAAAAGTATAACATACAATAAGTTTATACATTGTAGGAAATAAAGGCAAGCGATCAGTCAGTGTACCTGGATTAAACATTAACTTATCTTTGCGCTTAACCAAAACATGTTACCCGTGAACAAGTAACTTAACAGATTCCAATGACCAAAGTCAGGGAATTGGCCTATGTCGTTAGATAAAGACAACAACATGAATGAAATATCACGTTTAGCAAATATAGTGAGATTAGATCCAGCGGGAGATGCTTGATGAGCAGTCCGACAAGCAGAGCTCTCATCTGGGTAGAAATGCTGGAGCGCTTGCCCGAGAGAGTGTGTGTGTGGTCACGTGATGTGCGTTTTCAGCGTTTTGGTGTGGACGGAGAGCAGTTCAGAAACGCTGGGTAAAACGCAAGTGTGGACGCGGATCGTTTTCATTCTACAACGCCGTTTTAAAACTAAAACGCACTAGTGTAAACGGGGCCTCAGAGAAAACCCAGGCCAACATAACATGCAAACGCCGCACAGAAATGGCAACTGACCCAGCTAGGTCTTGAAATAAGCCACACTTCTTCTAGTGCAGTGGTCACCAAACTTGTTCCTGGAGGGCCGGTGTCCTGCAGATTTTAACTCTAACCCTAATCAAGCACACCTGAACATTCTAATCAAGCTCTTACCTGGTATACTTGAAATCCAGGTAGGTGTGTTGAGGCAAGTTGGAGCTAAAATCTGCAGGGACACTGACCCTCCAGGACCGAGATTGGTGACCCCTGTTCTAGTGTGTCAGAAATTCCCGACTCTGTTATCTTTGCCGATCCTTCCACTATCCTTCCTTTTTTATGTAGTATATATATATATATATATATATATATATATATATATATATATATATATATATATATATATATATATATATATATATATATAATTGATAAAGAATTGATAACAATGACATTAAGGGCGGCAAGTTCAAGGTTCGAGTCCCAGCTGGACTAGTTGCCATTTCTGTGTAGAGTTTACAGGTTATCCCTGTGTTTGCGTGGGTTTCCCTACCGGTGCTCCAGTTCCCCCACAGTCCAGGCAGGCATATAAAGCAAACCATCGCATCATGCCGAAACCAATAATATTAGGGAGCCTCCGAAACCATTTTTTTTGTATTTGATCCCGATATCAAAATTCTGTTGTATAGATTATTATGCGTTATTGAAAAATCAAGGAGGACGCAGCAAAGAAATGTTACATAAATTAAAGCTGTATTATTTTATACATCAGCCTTGCATTTGAAAAGAAAACACAAGGGCGATCATAAGCAGAAAGACCCCTAGCCTATAACATGTTTTATGGAATGGCCTATCTTAAACAAGTGTAATAGCCACACGCCATCGTTACCAGACTTGGGCAAAGTTTGCCTCTCCTTTCACTCTGCCCCAAAGCCCCATCAGGCCCTCTTTAGCCTAATTTATTCAGCGGTCCGAAAAAAGGCTGGCCGCTGGCCCCAAGGAAGCCCCGCTTTGGCTAGATCAGGCCCCGGAAGTGACAGTAAAAACGCGACTGGCCTTGGCTTGCCCTGGCTCGGTTACTTTAGGCACGATAGTGGAAACGCAGTTAATAAATGTATAAACAATGACATCTATGGACAAAATTTATTTTTTAAAGAGTCCTATATCTGTTTATTTTCTTCCAATCTGCTGATTTCTCATGCACTGCATTCAGGTTATCAAAATAAGCACTCTTTTCATGGCAAAACTGGGACAAAATGCAATTAATGTAATTACCTTGTCACAAATCACTGCTCAATTCAAACAAATGTTATCTGACCACTGCTGTTTTGTGAACAGAAAAGGCGAATGCGACTGTATTCACAGTCATGAAACTGGCCAAGAAATTTTTCTATGATTAAGCTCTTCCATTTGGCTTCTCATCTGCCGTGACATGCTGAGGATGTATTTTTAGTACTCTGTGGGTTTGATGTGACCGATTAATGAAGGCCTGTGATGCCAGGGCATTTTCAACACTCTGCCAGTGCACTCTGTTTGGAACGCCTGCATAAATAATGGGAACATCGTGTTCAACAAATAGCCCAGTGCCAAAATACACTCATACATAGTAAATTATCCTGAAATACAGGCAGCTCTAAACTTCACTAGCAGGGCACTTGAAATCGCTGTAGTGAATCGGCATTACTTACACATTTGTAGTTCACTCAGTAATAGAGCTCCCATGCTAATTACATAGCTGTCGAATTGTTTCAGGCTAGTGAGGCAGATCATGGATTCTCTAACAAGATCCATCTGGATTGTTATACTTTTTAAAAATGATGTTTCTAAAAGGGTGTTTTTGTAGAGATTCTCTTAAAGTATTATTTTGGGTTCCCCACAGAATCATTCTGTGAACTGTTTTTAAAATGACCACTTGATAAGAATCAAATTTATTATAGAAAACAAACGAAAAAAAACAAAACAAATCTAGAATTTATTGTATTTTGTACATAAAAATAACTGAAACTAACAAATTCTAGCAAAAACATCCTTTGATTTTGTCTTTGTAAATGTATTTAATACATTGCTGTAACTGTGAGCCTTTTAGAAGTAAATCTATTTACTTCACGATGCCTCATGATGCCACGGTGCCTTATGGCACCTCAGAGTCTGTAATCCTGATGCCATTGGCCAGATCAGGCTGGTCCTCCTCCAGTCATCTTCGCTTTTGCTCCCGCGGCAAAAACAATGGCTGGACATGACAGCAGGACAGTGACAGCATTAGGTACGACCCGAGCAGAAACTTAAATGTATTCATTTAACACATTTGTGCCCAATAATGGGTTTTATTTCTGTATTAGTGATCGCGAACTAACCTTAATTCATTAAATCGAATTGAATAATTTTAAATGATTCACATCTCTAATTTAAATGATTCACATCTCTAATAACGCACTTCTTTACAAACAACTAATTTTTTACATGCCTAATACCCCCCTTCTGACTCAAAATAAATCAATATATCCTGAGTTATTCAGTTTTTAGAACAGTACACTGAGATCAAATTTGAGAAGAGGTGAACTCACAATACTGTGCATGCGTAATTCAGTGAACTGAACACAAACAGCCTGTTGTGACTGAATTAAACTTGAACAACTGCAGCACGGGTAAACTGGGGGCTTAAATGAGAGGATCTGGTGAAACATAAGTTTATTTCATAACAGAAAGTCGTAATGAAATATAAATAAGTGAATCATGCTTCAATTGGGTTGCCAAACGTAATTATACTTTTCTGATCATTGTGTTTGTGACACACCAACACAGGAAGAACATGCAAACTCCACACAGAAACGCCAACTGACCTAGCCTAGGCTCGAACCAGCGACCTTCTTGCTGTGAGGCGACAGCACTACCATCTGCGCCAATAAATTAATTTACCTATGTTGATGTAAAACTACCCAATTGGGCTAACACCCGTCCAATCACTAACATTCCATCTCAGTAAAAGTTTTAACAAAAGATTATTTATTAACTCTATTTACCAAATATGGATTAATTATCTTCCTCACATTAATATTTGTTTTTAATTGATTTTTTTTATGTTTTAACTGCATGAGCCATTAGAAAAAATTGCTTTAATTTTAGAAGAAGAAATTTAGAAAATTAGAAGAAATTTCTTTCATAATGGTCTTAAAAAGGTCTTAAAATTTTTTAAGTCTTAAATTTGACTTGATGAAACCTGTAAAAAACACAAACTTGTAATAGTCTGTGGTTTAAACAAAATAATTATCAACCAAGCAACGATAACTGGAAACATTCCACCTTTAATAATGTCAGAGCTTACACATAAATCCAAAATTGATGACAGAGGACACCAACTCTCGTGATGTACTGTCTTTTATCTCAATATGCTGTCAAAAACTAAACTCTCTCTCTCTCTCTCTCTCTCTCTCTCTCTCTCTCTCTCTCTCTCTCTCTCTCTCTCTATATATATATATATATATATATATTCTGAAGTCATAGAAGAAGGTTGAAGAATGTGACTTGAACTGAACATGAAGACTACCAAAATGAGTCAACTGATAACACAGATGAATTCAGTGGAGAAATAATTGGAATTGTTTAGACTGTAAACCTTTTTAGGTGCCCTTGTGATCAATGATTCGACTAGCATTCAAGAAATATTATGTTGTTTGGCACTGGGTAACATGACTACAAACTCTCTAGCCTAAATATTTAAAAGAAAGTACATCAGGCTGCAGACAAAAACAAGACAAGTTCAGACATTTATATTTTCATTCGTTAACTGTAGATGTATAAGCTGAACAATAAGGAGCAACAAGTAGGGATGCAAAAATATAAAAATTCAAGCAGATACAAGTAACCAATAACTCTTTATATTTTGATGGTCAAATACAAATTTTGAAATAGTTTTTTTTTCTAAGCCTGACTACAAAACTAATAGACAAACTGATTTTATTAAAGCTTTAAAAATACAATGTGTAAGATTTTTCTATCGAAATATTCAAAAACTACCTGCAATGATTTCACACTCAGTCACTACATCATAAACCTTACACCTTTGTTGACTTGTCTAAAGTGTGATTCTCTTCTGTGTAATGCATGAACTGACGGAAATAATCTATAAATTATAGCTTAAATTGATCAACCTAGTTTTCTTATAAGGGTTATAGCAGTAGTATTAAAATGTGCTTAAATGGTGATAGTATATTGCACATCTCTAACAGCAAGTGAATTAAAAATCAAACCAGAATTGCCACTTGAAGCACACACTATGAAATATATTTTTGTATGATGATCATAAGTTTTAAAAGGGAAAATCACTGGATACTGTTTGCAAACTTTCCAATCATGACTGGAAACATTATGAAGTATATAACCAGGGTGTCTGCTGAGTCTTAAAGATCTTAAAGTGTCTTAAATTTTAAACATTTTAGGCCTTAAAAAGTTTTAAATTCACTGAAATATTGTGTTGTAGGTTTTAAATACTTTTACATGTTCTCTGTCCAAGTAATGCTACCAAATCTGGCCGAGATCTATATAATCATCAACAATCTAGGCAGAGCAACATATCCCTTTAGATGATTTTATATTTTCCATTTATATAAAAACAATTTACAGAAGTAAGCGTTAATAAGTAGACATAAAACTTAAAGTTTTATAACAGAAACACATTGAATCCATTTCGACCAAAAGCCAACAAATACTTTATATATTTTTGATTAATCATGTAATTGTCTCTGCAATATACTTTTAACAATGTTAAGCTTGTCATTAAAAGATAACTAAACATTAGGGATGTGACAAGATATCTCAGACTGGGCTAGAGAGTTGCTCGTGTCACTCAGTTGTTTGGGCGAGTGTGAAAATTTTTACCAGAGTTCAGCGGCTGCCGTGTTCAACAGAGGCTACAACTGCAGCCACACACAATAACCATGCTTCATATCCAAAGCGATAGAATAGTGCTTCATAAATGCAGAAAAGTCATAATCGTCATAAACAAATGAAGTTAAGACATGTGGAGTATTCCTATTTCAGTCACATTATTGAAGTAAAGTTTTTAATTTATTAAAAAATAAGTTATTTAACATTTAATACAAGTTGATTTAAAAAAAGAACCTCAAAATCTTTGCAATTTGTAATTTTTTTTCTTAGTTAAATAAAAAAACTATTTTCTGTTCATATATTTCATCATTAAATAATTCTTAAATATTTTGTAAAAATCATCTATAATGGTCTTAAAAGGCTCTAAAAATTTATAACATTTTACTTGCTGAAACCTGCAGAAACTCTGAAAACAATATGATCTTTAAGTTTTCTTTTGTGTTTGAGAAATTGTGCATACTCACTTGTGGCACCCAAACATGCAACCAGCACCAGATTTCCAAACACCCCAGTGTGTTTTTACTCAAGAGAATAAAGGGACCCATCAGGGACAGAGTCTGTCTGTTCCCACAGCCTGGAGCTCTGCACAAGTGGCCATGTTTCCCCAGGAGGCCATGCAGATGGAGGAGGTTGGGTCAAAGGACCACTGCTACACACTTACGTCACTGAATGAGGATACTAACACCATTACCTCCATCAATCATGCATGACAGCCTATTAGATCATGCAATTTTTGCATGGTGTTTTCAGTTCAACCTCGGTTACTGTCCTCTCTGCGAAAAAAAAAAATAGTTGGCCTAAAATAAAAAATTTTAATTGATAGGTGGCTTTTTTTTTAATCTTAGAGAAGATTTTTAGCTGAAATCAGTGGTGGTGGCTGAGTTAAAAGAAAAAAAAAAAAAGCACATGCAAAAACACTAACAAATAGACTTGAACACATGCACACAAATTCTCACAACCCATCCAAATACAGAAACACAATAAAATTGAACATGCCACAACAGAAATGTGAGGGGTGACCCAAAAAGTGATGTTAGTTGACCTGTTTAGACTCAGTGGTATTGTCAGAGGTGTGTTTTTGTTTATTTTAACATCCTTATCAAACAATTCCTTGCTGTTTGTATATATTTTTATCCCTAATAATCAGACAAAATGCACAATAAACGTAAATTAATCTCTGACTCTAAACAGAAAGATAGATTTCTATTGTGGTCTGTACTATTCAGTTCAATTCAATTTACCTTTATTTGTATAGCGCTTTTACAATATAGATTGTGTCAAAGCAGCTTCACATAAAAGATCGTAGTGAATTGAAACAGTGTAGTTCAGTATTTAGTGTTTAAGTTTAGTTCAGCTCAGTTTAGTGTGTTTTATTAATCACTACTGAGGGCCTAAACACCTGAAGAGCAAATCCATCGATGCGTAGCTCTACCGATCCCAAACCATGGAAGCTATTGGCAACAGTGGAGAGGGGAAAAAACTTCACCAATTGACGAGAGAGTGAAGAAGAAAAACCTTGAGAGAAATCAGACTCAAGTGGGCACGTCTATTTAAATTTCTCCGCTGGCCAAACGTCTTATGCAGAGCTGCAGTCTCAGCGGTGGAGGCTGGAAGCTGGGCCCCAGTGAAGACTCGTCTGTCCCTGGAGCGTCACAATAATCAGTCTCATGCTCTCCACTCCTCCATGACCACCACAGCAGCTGCTCAGGATACGGCCTGGTCCAGGATATGGACACCTTAGGATCATCTCGTTGCTGGTCCTGGATCAATCAGTGACTCTGCATAGTCTGAGGGCCCTGGGAAGAGTATCCCCAGGTGGAAATGGAGAATAAAGAGAATAATTAGCGTAGCTGCTGTTCATAGTGTATAAAAACAGGATGCAGAAACCTGTGTGAAAATCCACTAAGTGATGCACTGAATGTATGCTTTACTAAATAGATGGGTCTTTAATCTAGTTTTGTATTGGGAGAGTGTGTCTGAGCCTCGGACGTTATCAGGAAGGCTATTCCAGAGTTTAGGAGCCATAAACGAGAAGGGTCGACCTCCTTTACTCGACTTTGCTATTCTAAGTACTACCAGAAGCCCTGAGTTTTGAGATCTTAAAGAGCGAGTTGGATTGTAGCGAGACAGAAGGTTGATTAGATAAACAGTAGCTAGATTATTTAAAGCTTTATATGTAAGAAGCAATATTTTAAATTCAATACGAAACTTAACAGGCAGCCACTGTAAGGAGGATAAAATTGGGGTGATATGATCATATTTCCTAGACCTGGTAAGAACTCTGGCAAGTGCGTTTTGTACTAATTGAAGTTTGTTAATAGAGGATGCTGGGCATTCAGCAAATAGTGCATTACAGTAGTCCAGATTAGAAGTCATAAAAGCATGGACTAGCTTTTCTGCATCTTAGATGGATAGCATACTGTTTACAGTGTGTTTCTGTATTTGCATATGTTGTGAGAATTTGTGTGCATGATACTTAAGACACCGATAGAGGTTACAGACATTCTCCATAAACACCTATGGCATAACACCCTATGTACCTTCCCATGGTTTCCCCCACAAAGGCAAACAAAATCATGTTTACAGTTTGTTTGGTGCACAAGAGTTTTCTGTATTTAAACTTCTCAGAACTGTTGCTTTATTATGATTGAGATGATAAATTGATGTATTATTTAGTCTAGAGATTTTGTAGTCATGTTACCCAGTGCCAAGCAACATAATATTTCTTGAATGCAAATGTAAATGTAAGCACAGCCAAGATTTAATATTCACCTCTGCATGAACAGGCATTTAATAAAGTATATTGCTATTCTTTCACTCCATAGAAATGCAGTAAGAGCTGAGTGATAATGCATTAAACACAATACGCAGCAGTCTACATGTGTTTATTACCTCAAATGAAAAATATATCCAGCCAAATATCCAATAAACATGACAAAAATAACAAAAAACATGAATAAACATGCATTATGCCTCTTCGGGGTGGTGCTGAATAAATGTATAATCTGTATATCCTGCATTATGCTTACTGAAAAGCTCAAAACTGGTTGCTTAGTAATAACACAACATCAAACTGGTTTCTTGCTTTGACTTTGCAGTGTTTAATTTAAACTTTGATATACTATAAATTAAAAGTATTTGTTTTGACTGCTGATCTCCTGATGACGCGGCAGTTCATCAGGTTTTGTTGACTTGGTACCATAGACTGAAAAGATATGGACGTAGTATTAGTGACGTCAACCACAGGTTTTTGAAGAACGCAAATGAAGCTGCAAGTGGGCGTAGCCAACTGTCGCCATTTTGTTTGCACCTCATCGTGGTGACTGGGGGCTATAAAAAGGGCAAAGAGGCGGATGTTGCCGCTTGCTTAGTACCTGACCTAAAGTACATGCAAATCTTGTTGACGTGCCCCATGAGTCATGCAACAGTCTGTTTTGTCTTCTGATTGGGATATTGTCCACTGGGGTTTCACACTTGTAGAATTTACATGAGAATGAGGAAAAAATTGTGTCTGAGGCTTATGGTTTCCCTATTTCCAAATATTAATGTTATTGTTAGCCTATGTATAGGTATGTTCATATTTTACTTATAGGGCATCCGGTGTTTCCTCTAGGATTTTTTCCAGCTGTGGCGGCAGACCTTTTACACAAATCTATCAACTACCTATGGCGTTATTTCAATGGCAAATGGAGAAATATAGTGAGCGCAATATCACAAGTCGAGATCGCAAGTTTGCTTGCGCGCCGATTTCCTCTGCTTGTGCACAGCACCTCAAACATCTTGCACATCACCTCAAATATACGCTGCTCAAGCGCAGATCTTCTTGTGCACTCTCAAATAAAAGTTGCTGAAGTGCGATTTCGCGTGTTTATGTAGTGTCTCCGACATTTATAAGATTGTCTAGGAATATTTATGAATGTCTCCAATAGAACTACAGAGCAGCATTAATGCATCCTGATGTAAAGTGAAAGGGCTATAAACTCCAGCAAGTTAAAGTTATTATATGCAGAACCACAGACCTTTATCTATAAATAAATTATAATTATTCAATCTGTATTCACCATAACTGAAAGCCATGTCATGTTCGCTGGCCTCACGCATCACGCACCTGTCAGTCAGCACGTAACCTCACAGGGCTTAACAAATAACGCACAGCACTACTACGGTTACAGAACAGTTTGCGCTGTTATAATTCACTCACCTTTTAATATGTTTTAATGCAATTATTACATGCTATTAAAAAACAGCAACAACAATGACTGAATGTTTTGAATGAGAAGCTGTAATGTAGCCGTGGAGGGATGCATTTTTATGTGGCCATGGAAGAATGAATGTATTGAAACCATGGGCATCTTTAATAAGATTACATTTATGTGAATGATCACTCATTTTTTACAAAATTTTAACATCACTATATGACAAGAAGCTGGCACTCCAGACTGTCATGAACACTATAAAAATTGGTTGCAAAAGCTGTGAATTAAAGATAAGAACGTTGCAAATATTGTTTAGTTTCTTGCATATAGTGGCTGTTTTGTTTCATAAGACCCCCGTGTTTAATCATTCACCATGGGTATTCATTTTGTTTTGCCTCTATTTTTTCTCTAAAACTTCCAATAGCCATTAACTATTATTTGATGAATAACCAAAGTCCATAGTTTTAGCTAACAATCTTTTTTCACTATCTACGGAATAAGAAGAACAAAAGCCCCTGAGGGTGAGTGAAAAAACAGTCATTAATAAGCTGTCATTTTGGGGGTGAACTGTCCTTTTGAACTACCCTAATGTCATATGTTAGTCACTAGATAAGCTGATCTTAGATTATTCTGGAAGCTCTGTATTCCTGGCTGACATCTGACAAGTGCTCACAACTCATCTAAAACCAGCAAAAGAGCCCACCAACCACCATAGGCTTGGTTTAAGCTTTTTTTTTCCAATAGCTTCACCAGTTTAGACCATTATGTCAGATCTTGGCTTTTAGCTGTAGACCTTAATCTCATTCCTATACGCACTCTTTTCCCCACATTCTCAAGGGTCTTCAACCGTGGCCGTAGAAAATCTCAGAGCGCTTCAGGCCTGCAGTCATCAATCACCCCAAAGCCAGACAAGCAGAATATCAGAGCATGAATGTGTGAGCAGCCCCTTCTCCTCTCTTCTCACCCCTGACCTGCTTCTCACTAGCAGCAGGAGAGATGGAGATCACTGGGTGTGTCTAACAGTCCCTGAAGAGCGGATAAACATCCCTGTGTGGCTCTCTCTTCTGTTCTTGCTTGAGCCCATGAGCCCCAGGAGTAAGAGAGGGGTTTGTCAGATGTCCACTTTCAATCTGGATTAGAAATGAGCTGTGGGCTTTTTGAAGGGCAGGTGAAACTGCATTTGTCAGAATCAGATACATAGCACTGCGATTATTGTGGTGTGGGTTTATGGTATATGTTTAATATATGTTTTACAATGTGTATCAAATAAACAGTCCTCAGCATAATTGAGTACAGCCCATTTTGAAAATGAATATTTTTCTCCATTTCTTAGTGAATATAGGCGTGTATTTTGGGGCATTTAAACGAAACAGATTGATTAAACAGATATATTTATTTAAATAATATTTTTGTCACCGAACATATTTAGAAATGGAAAGATAATAGGATTAAATTCAAGCTAAATATTGTAAAAAGAATTGACAACCTACAAATGTTAACAAATTCCTCTTTTTTAAATTTGTATTTAATATTTTTCTATATCATATAAATTTGGGTGCACTAGCTTTTGGACATTATCATAAGTTATTTTGTTAGATAAGCTCCAGATTTGGCTTCAGTACTGACAAATCTAATGTATGTGCACAAATATAATATTGTATAGCTTCATATTAAAAAATGTTAATTTAAAAGATAGATTTGTGAGGGGGTGTAATCGTATGCTGAGCACTTTATTCTACTTAATACATCATAAAACTTTTATAAGCATTTATTTACTTTGTTTTAAATTTATATATTTCAATCTATTTTATATTTAATATATTTTTAGGTAAAAATGTGTATTATTTACAATTGATTGAATTGTGCTCCTTTCTAAGATTTATTAATTAATGATTATGTAAGTGAACACATAGTTTATCTTACACAATAAGTAAATAATATATAAAGAATGCTATTTTAATAATTCCTTGGTAACACTTTATAATTACACACTATGAGTCATTTAATAGGCATTAGCAAGTAGTGAGTTCATTATCTGTTAAGCATTAACTCTACATTAACAGATGTTAGTAAAAGCAGTTTGTAACTGCATATACAAATGCTCTATTCCTGACTTATAAGCACATCTATAATGTGCTTATTGATTACATTTTCATACGTTGTTATTCATTTTTTTATTACTAAATTAAGTATTGCATCGTTTAAAAACCTGTTATTTGAGAGAAGTTGCTGGTTTTTAAGGATTTTTCAGAATGCATAAGTAAATGATTAGTAAATATAATTAATTAACATGTATATATTTTATTATTCAGGCTATATTAATAGTTAATTTGAATGTTAATAGTTGCTTTTTTAACTTCATCCAGTTTAGTGACCTAATCTAATGAGGACTATTTTTGCTTTAAAAATCTCTGACAATTAAAGGTTCAGTTATATTTTAAACAGGAAAAAAGTAAATAAACAACTATTTATTTGAAGATACACAAATGAAAAATAAATCTTTGCAATCTTAACTAAAATAAGATTACTGCACCATTTACAAATCGCTAAATAACATTGAAATGTTGCATCATGATATATTGTTAAATTATTATATTGTTGTTTTAACCAATTTTATGTTATATTTTGACACTCTTGTTATTCGGCAATGATTAAACTTTACAGGAATTTTACTTTTTAGATAAGATTGCAAAGATGTATTGTTCATTTAATACTAATAAATATATATAATATTATTATATATATATATATATATATATATATATATATATATATATATATATATATATATATATATATATATATATATAAATTATTATTAATATATATTATTATTATTATATAGAAAATACTTTATATAATATAATACTTTAATAAGTTGATAAAGCATTTAATAACATACAAATTAACTCTTAGTATATGCCTGAATAATAATTTATAAATGTTGATTTGAACTCATTCTGAATAATCTTAAAAACCCCCAACTTAAATACAAATGATTTGTTAATAATGCGATACTTAATTTAGTAATGACAAATAAATCATTAACAAAGTATGAAAGTACAATTATTAGGCACATTTTAAATGTGCTTTTAAGTCAAGAATAGAGCATTCGTAACTGCAGTTATAAACTGCTTACTTGTCTATTAATGCTTAACAAATAACAAATTCACTATTTGCTAATGCTTTATAGATGATTCATAGTGTGTAGTTATTATAAAGTATTACACATTTGGGTAAATTAAAATTAAAACAATTACAAATATTCATAAAACAAGTTTCAAAAAATTAAGTGTAGATGCATATGCGTAGACATTATTTAAAACATGTATTCATAATGTAAAACTGCATTGAATTATTTGTTGAATTCATGTGTACTAAAAACCCAATTTAAAAGTGAAAAGAGTGGAGAGGCATTGGAAATGCTTACAATAGAACAGGGTCAATAAAGTAATAAAACAGAGTAGAATGACAGAACAGTTGGTGTTATTGACACTCTTATGGTATCAGTAAATTGCACTGCTGAAATAGCTGGCAGAAAAACACATTGTCGCAGTGCTAATAGAATATTTTGGAGGTGCAAATTAAAATTCGAACATTTTGTGTATTTGGGAGCTGCACCTTACAAGTCAGTGTGACTTACTTATTTTAAACACCTAATCATTTATTTATCTCATAAAATTACTTCATTATTAATTGAATACAGGAATTTCATTTTTTTTTAGATCAGTCTGTATTTGGGAGCTGCTCCTTACACTGTTAAGTTAGCATTACTTATTTAGAGACACCTAATCATTTAGTATAGTGTAACTTTTTTGGGACTTCTGTTTCAGATAAATAATAAGGCATATATGTGGTTAAACTGCATAAAAACAACCTCCCAAATGCTGTCAACAAAGGCAGATTTCCAGTCAGACTTTCACTCCAAATACTCTTTAATCTCACACAAATGTGCATTCTGCTCTCATCTGTTCAAACTTATCGGTACGACTCTTAAATGATGCTTTCGGAATTTCCAATTTTCCTCTGACAAACCCCCGAATTGACTTTATTTTTTTATTTCGCTGTGTACGCACAGTATGTAAATAAGAACCTTTCTGTTTAAAACCATTTCGCTGCGCCACAGCATCTTTTTCGCCGTCTCGGAGATGACATGTCAGAACCTTAATTTGCACCTCCAAAATATTCTATCAGCACCGAGGCACGGTGTTTTTCTGAATGTCATGTAGGAGCCAAGGCGAAATGTGCAGCTAATTATGGGGGAATATGCAGCAGTCCAACGTGTAGTTAGCGCGCTTGGGCTGTAGGAATAGATTCAGACAGCCAAATCCATCACCAGCCATCTGGTTACCTTAGCGCCATTACCGCTCTGACATGTTCTGCTCGGGGCCTGTCACCGCCAATTGTGTAGCCCTCAGTCAGACAGAGCAGCTCATTTGACCAAGCAATTTTTAATTTGCACAGCACCCACTATTTGACAGAATATGTGAATCGCTGCTTTTTCATCGTTCTGGCTCGCTCTGTTTTTTTTCCCTGACAATTAGATGGAAACTAAGAAGAGTGCGTCCGCTTCAAAAATGGTGATTCGAAATAAAACGCTCGCATACTAGACGCCGAGATCTTCTCACCGGTAATGTGGCGTTCATTTGAGTGGAAGTAACGCTGAAAGTGCAGTTTGAGTTCGCTCGGTTCCCTCAGGACTGCAGGCTCAGCTCGTGTATTGACATTTTTTGCTATCGTTCAACTTAAATGGGCTCTAAAATCTATATGTCCAGAATCAAAGAACAATCGAATAGTTGTTTCTGTTGCTGATGAGCAGTGGTTTGGGTTTGCAAGAATGCTAGATGTTGGATGACTTTGAAATTGGCTTAACAGAGCTAACCATTGCTGTGAATAAATACAGCTTAGACCAGGATAAAGTGATTCGCTAGTTGCCTGGTAATTAGACCTGTTGTGTTCTGATGGTTTTAATTGGTTCTTGTTAGCTGTTTGGGTTGGGAGGACAGCTAAGTTGCAGCCTTGCAACTTTCTCCATAATCAAAATTAAAATCATCACTATTTGTGTTATTTACAGAAAACTACTTTTACACTGAGCGTGTCTCGCAGCAGATCTGGCCTTATCAACCCACACTGTGTTTATAGAGGAATCTATGAGAGTGTTTCTTGACAGGCGACAGACAAGGGACTGATATAGTTGCTTAATCAGGCATCAAAGGCCCACGCAAAAACACTGCCTCCCAAACCTCAGCTGTCAGATTCTACTCATTATCTTACACATTGTCTTTGCGCATTAATATTATATTCGTCATGAACCAGTTACTGTAGACAAATGCTAAAAAGGTGCTACACTTCTATCAGACAAGGGCAGAAGCTCCCTAAATAAGAATACTAAAATAATTAAATAATTAAAGGTTTGTGTTAATTAAGGCAAGACGCTGCAGGCATAAACTTTTTTTTATGTACCTGTCAGTTTTTAAGATTTTGGGCTTAGTGTGGTTGTAGATTTAAATCAAAATACTATAATACTGTTTATCTCCTCCACCTCAATACTTTCATACTCCAAACATTACAGTTTTATTCATGTCCGTTTTCTGAAGGTTTTTAAAATGTGAATGTGTTTTATTTTTCACAGTATTTTCCAAATTATATATTTTTTTCTGAATTATGAAGTGATCAAAAACCATTACCAAAACTTTTGACTGTAATATGTCTGAAAAATGTAACAAGAATGATGCTAAGTCTGCCTTTATACAATTTTCAAATATCAGTTAGAGATATACATGCAAATTAGTGCATAGTTAATGATAAAAATTCCTAAAGCCCTGGTCAGATCTAGGGCTGTGCAATTAATCGAAATTCAGTTTCGATTTCAATTTTGGCTTCTAACGATTATGAAAAAAACATGAATCGAGATATAACACATTTCTAATAACTGACTTCTTTTATCTTCGCTATGATGGCACAATTTTTAACATACAAGCATTTAGCTTAAAGTGACATTTAAATGCTTAATTAGGTTAATTGGGCAAGTTTGGGCAATTAGGTAAATCATTGTACAACAGTAGTTTCTTCTGCAGACAATCCAAAAAAAAAATTGCTTTGGGGGACTAATAATATTGACCTTAAAATAGATTAATATATATATATATATATATATAAATATTTAAACCTGCTTTTATTCTAGCCAAAATAAAACAAATAAGACTTTTTCCTGAAGAAAAAACATTATAGGAAATACTGCTAAAAATTCCTTGCTCTGTTAAACATTATTTGGGAAATATTTATCTAAAAAAAAAGAAAATTCACAGGAGGGTGAAAAATTTTGACTTCAATCGTATATCGTTTTAAATAATTGTGATTATAATTATGACCAAAATAATTGTGATTATGATTTTTCCCATAATCAAGCAGCCCAAGTCAGATCACATGATTTTGTCACAATTTCCTTGACATATAGTGTTGTGGGGAGTCGTAAACAACAAATGGGCGTGCAATCGTGTTTTCTTGTGTAATTTGGCGTAGTTCATGACAACCGAAACTATGTTTGTGATGCCTCATGACACCATCGCAGAAAGTTTAGCATGTTTAATTTTTTGCCCATCTTCATGGCGAGTTCCATCACGTGGCTGATACTGTGCAATAGGGGCACATCATTTCTCAGTTATATCCGTGGGTTCTGCTTTTAATCTGCAGGTCAGGTAATCAAATAATAGGCTGCATTTTTTACTTATGGGTGAGTCTCAGTGCTACAAATACATTGTAAAACCTGTCTTGCTTATTTAAATTACTTGAATAAACTAATTAAATGGAAACTGACCGGCGCAATGGATGATTTTGCCATTAAAGCTAAAACAGTTTAATATAAGTTTATCTGAGTCTGAATATTTCACTTTAATTTTATTTAGGCTAAATTTTATTTTATTTAACAAACCAGTTTGTGATTTGGCGCTGAAACATATAGCGGACTGGTTTTGAAGCACTTTACCTCAGATGTTATTTGTTACTCTTGTTTATTTATAAGGATAATTAACCAACAAAAAAATACATTAAAGATACAAATTATACCAAATGAAATTAGTTTCAAAAAGATATTTTTTCCAATAAAAGTATACAAATTATATTTTTGTTTGTGTCCGTCCACTACCCTACTCAACTGTATTTTGTCTTGAGCATCTGATTTTTGCTTGGTGCTGACGTGCTTTCCTTTTCTCCGTCTCACTTGTGGCAAATTCAGGCGAGGGAGTGTTTAACAAGCAACGCCCTGGTGGGAAAACATACATTTAGATTTAAAATAAAATATCATAATATTAAAAAGGAAATATACATTTTATGTTACAAATGTCATAATGAATTCCTTTAAATAATGTAGCTTAGTTGTCAGCAAACATGAGTGTTTATTAAGGGTGACAAAATATTTAAAATACCATTGAAATTAATAAGATAAGAAATGATGTTATAGCAACACTTGTAACTACTTTGAAAAATACCGCTCATCGTAGACATCACAGGATGACTGATGGTAAAGGAATGTGTGGTCTGGCACATTTGTTACCCATGACCATTCATGATTTTATTGAGACAAAATTGCATAATTTTGACATATAGTGACTTTCGTAAGCTACAATAAAAATAGCGTGATCTGAGTGAGGCTTGATTTAAAAACTTAAACGTAACATTTTACAAAACTTGTAATACAAGAAACATTCACAATAATTGATGTAATTAATCAACTGGAGTAAAGTGATGATAAATATTAAGTATTTTTTCCCGCAGCCTATTCATGCCTTAAATATGCATATGTCGATTAATTAAAAATATATAATGAATAGAACTTAAGGAGTCCCTGCATTTCGAAATGAGTCCTATGTAAATTCAGTGTTGCACTTTGATACATGTGCTATAAATCATACAGCGTCGGTTTCGTGGGGTTACGTCATCTCGTGCTGTCAGATGCCTTCCAGTTCTTAATTATGAAGTTATAACACCTCCGTCTTTTGTCTCGGTGCCTCCGTAATGAACCCCGCTGCTTGATTCATTGTCAATAGTTTGACAGAACAATAGAGGAGCCTTCACAGAGACGCAGCAGAGAGCCACTGTTCTCCTTACATTGATTCACTGGGTTAATTTAGGCCTAGCAGAGGGAGATTAAGCCTGCTCTGCGTTGCTCAATACACTACACTAAAGCACATTGCAGTAATTACAGCCTTTAAGTGAAGACAGAGTGATCAAAGCAGGATGTATGAATCTGTGTTTATATCTCGGCCTTGTTGATCCTTTGTGCAAATTCAGTGACTCAGCATCTCTGCTTATTTGAGTTTGAGAATATGCTGCACTTTTGTTTTCTTCACGTAAAAGTAGCAAGTTGTTGGATGTACTATTAGATTAGATAAGATTAGATTCAACTTTATTGTCATTACACATGTACAAGTACAATGCAACGAAATGCAGTTTAGGTCTAACCAGCAGTGCAATAGCAGCAATTGCAGGATACAGGAATAAGTTATAAAGTGCAGTTATAGAAAACTATGGTGATATTTACAGATGGATGTACAATGAACATTATATACAGGTTGGATAAGCTATGAACAGATTTACAATATATGAATATATATGCAGGTTGCTATTTATATCAGTAGTGTGCAGATAGATAAACATGATTACAAGTCTATATGTTATAATATATGAATATGTACAGGGATAGATAAACATGATTACAAGTGTATATGTTACAATACATATATGTACAGGTTGCTATTAATAATCAGTATGAAGGATTCGGATTTGTGCTTTCCAATCCGTCTCATCATGGACCATGGACCAACGTTTATCCTTTTGGTATTTGTGTGTGTTTTTTTCCAGCTGTGGGCAAATTAGAATCTGTGAATGTTAAGGAAATGCATTTTAAAGCAATTTTTAAAGACTCTAAAAGAACCATTCAAATATTTTCTTTTGTGATTCATTTATAATAGGTTCTATGCAGAGCTAGTGTTTTACAGCCAATGATAAACTTCTGGTGAAAGCTCAATGTGACTGTTTTCAATTCCATAAGGTTCCTTTTACAGCAATGGTGTAATGCAATTAAAATACATTCAGTTAAATAGATTTAAGCATTTATTTAGTTGTTCAAGCGTAAAAATTAGATGAAAAACTGTATAATCACTTACGCTGTTAGGATCAGCAGGCATCAGAAACTCCATTGAAAATACTGGGGTGATATAAACTTTAAAATAAATTTTAAAGACATGTCTGGGGAAAGTGGAATTTAATATAGTGCTTCTTGTCCGGTCTGAGACCCACATTATATCGTATATCAGGCAGTGAAGATCACTGATTTTGAAAGAAATCAGACCTTAAATGTTGCAGTTTTATAATGGAGGCTGGCTGGCTGAATGTCCATGTGCATATACCCCATTTAACTAATATTGACCAACACTCAACATAAAATTGAGGTGATTTTTTCTTTTGTCACAATATGGTATTATTATTTGTTATTATTCTATTACATTTTTTGTATTCAGATTATAAATATTTTGAAGTTGCATGTATATTAATTAGCAGTTTATTATTGGATATTATTCAATGCTATTTCTGTCTAAGGGTCATCTTTTATTTTGAATTTAGAATGTCAGGGTTGGAGTAAAATAATTAAATCTGTACACAAAGGGCCTTTAAAAAACAGTAAACATGATTAAATTCCCACAGTGTCTTTGTCACCACCTTTTAAATGATGCATCTAATGTATTAACATTCTTTGGAAGATAAATTAATAATTTAATTAAATGTTTTTACATTGTATATACAAAAATTTAATTTTTCACTTTATTTTATGAGCAGATACTGTTAGTCTTAAGGTGAACAGCTTATCCGTGCAAGTTAATTATCTATAAAAACATTCATTCATTCATTCATTCATTCATTCATTCATTCATTTTCGGCTTAGTCCCTTTATTAATCTGGGGTCGCCACAGTAGAATGAATCGCCAATTTATCTCTTTCAGCTGCAACCCATCACTGGGAAAAATCCATACACACTCATTCACTACCTACAATTTTAGCTTACCCAATTCACCTATACCACATGTTTTAAGACTTGTGTGGGACCCAGCCGGGGCTCAAACCAGCGACGTTCTTGCTGTGAGGCGATTGTGCTACCCACTGCGACACCGTGCTGCCCTAAAAAAACACTAATTTGCAAATCTTTAATTAAAATCTAACCAATTACTTCCTAAATCAAACCAGTTTGACGGCTTGAATATATGCTAAGCCACGTGCAATAATAAAACCGTGAATCATTAAACAAATAAAAGTTAGTTGCAACTTCAGGTTCACACAAATCGTAAATGCTTTAGCATAATTTGAACAATTTATCTAAAATTTGAAATCATCTTAATCTAAATAGCTTTTTGTTTTGTTTATTGTTTTGTCAGTTTATAATTCATACACTTTGGTTAAAAAAGTCATAAGTAAAGCCAGAAGGAATCTGTGGACATTTTTTACTAATTCTGCTGAGAATTTTGTAAAATAAAATCTGCGGATTTATGCGGAATGATTTTAGGAGTATCATAAGATATTATGATTATGATTAATATTATATGAAATCAACAATTTAGACATTTTTCACTTTTATTTAATGTTTACAATGCAAATCCAATTAGATACTAAAAGGGAAAATATTTTAATATTATTATTATTATTATTATTATTATTATTATTATTAATATATCACATTAAAATTAGTGAGATGATTAAAAAAACTGAATAAATATAGATTGACACACATTTACACAGATAAAAACATAGATTCAACGATGGGCTAAAAATCTGCAGAAATCAGTGGATTTCTTTGTGCGCAGATTCTGTCTTGGCCTAGTCATAAGACTCCTCTGTGGCACTGCCATAAGAACATTACTGTTAATCAATACAGTTTATTAGGTTGTGAATCACTAGATAACAAATCTAAGCAGTAGCAAGGACTATAAACTAAATTCTCAGAGTGTGAAAAATTTAGTCAAAAATGAGGCAGTATCACTTTTTTTTATGTCCTGGTGACTTGCTTTCACTTTTATTTGCCGTTATATGTGATTAAGGGGATGCTTTAATTCTGTGGACTACATATAAGCCAATGCTAAAAATCTCTTTCAGAGGATCATCTCTGTTGGGTTGTTCATAGTTTTCAACTCTGGTGCAAAATATAGCAGGTATCACACATCACACAGTGATGACATTCACACACGTGGACATGCTCAAATATGTTTTCATTATCTCCTGCCTTCATATGGAAAGGCCATCAGCATATATGCATTTAAACGGACGCAAAAATGCGCTACCGTCCCAAACATGAGTAAACACAAATTCATATAGCAATCATATGAATGATACACAATCACTCATAGGCACACGCACTCACACAGAATAGCTGATTTGATTAAGTCTCAAGCCCCCATTATTATGTTAGGTAGGTGGTGTAGAATTTCAATGATAATCCATAATGCATGACCAGCTCTGTTGCCGTGGAAACATAAATTCAAGGTTACCAGCTTGCAGACACAGAACGGGCTGCTCCAAGGAGGCGCTGCTCAAAATTCAGCTCATGGAGGTGGAGCATCAATCAAACTGTCGCAGATTGCAAAGTACTCATAATCAGATGGAATGCCTCGGAGAGAGAGAGAGAGAAAGAGATAGAGTGAGAGAGAGAGGAAGCTCATATGTTTGGGAATATGTAGACAAACAACATCGGTCTACATAAGTAGGAGGAAAAAGACTAAGCAATGTTCTTTGTCCACAAACACCTACAGCTTTGGTATGGAACTGGTCAATTTGAGGCAATATCACAGGTTTTTTTTTTTCATTTCCAGGCGACTTGCTTTCACTTTATTTGCTGTTATCTTGCTCGGGCAGGCTGGGATGTGACCTGAGCCTTCTGCTGTGGGGGGATGATGGAAATCAATTCTCAACAGAGATGCTCCGTAAGCTAGCCACAGGCCCCCTGCAGAGACACAGAAAGAGCTCTCGGGGCCATGACTAGGCCCAAACAGAAGGGATTTTTCATACGCTGCACTGATTTCGAAGCACAATTGATGATTTGGATATGGTAAAATGTGTTCAATTGTGCTGATTTATAGAGTCTTACTCACTGTTGAAATCATAAATCACCAATTTAAAAAATTAAAAACCTGCTTTTATTCTACCTGAAAACAAATAAGACTTTCTCCAGAAGAAAAATATGATCAGACGTACTGTCAAAATTTCCTTGTTCTATTAAACATCATTTGGGAAATAATTTTTTTTTTTAAGTGTGTGTGTGTGTGTGTATATATATATATATAAATATATATATATATATATAAATGAGCAATATCACACGAATAGCAGTGCGATATGGCCGTATATCAGCACTGGTGGGAGGCGTGCGTTGGCAAGAGGCTGCAGACCGAGTGCTTTAGTGCCCCCACCAGTGCCAATATACAGCCATATCGCACTTCTACGATTGTGATATTGCGTTTATACAACAGTTTGACCCACCCCAGCTGCCGGAAATAAACTGTAAAATTACGTTTTTATTTATTTTTATTTTTTTTTACAGTGCAGGGCCTATAATGTGACCCTTAATAACATATAAAGAGACCTTCTATTGCACATTGCAATGTTTCATTGCATTGCATCGTGTTGGGACACATTGTCAATGAAAACAAAATGAATACAGAGCTACTGAGAACTTAACTGAAACATTTAGAAAGATAATTACTTTATTAAATTGAATTTTATTAGGTCATAAATTGCTTTCTAAAATGTTTGCTTATAAGAGCCCCAGTTCATTGTGTTCATAACTTCCTACTTTAGGTTTAATCCTAATTTACTGCTGGCACTGTCCTAAATGGATCTTAGTACACAGATTATGATGATTCATCTCAGGGATTATCTAACATTTTGGTCCCCTGAATGACCTAATGACCTATATGACCTAAAATAATTACTTGATGTTCCTCCGGAGATTTTAATTTAATATCTGAATAATTTTCGCGTCACTCCAAGTGATGTAAGGCAACATTTGGAAACAATATTGTCTAGTGTCCTGTACCGACTCACTAAAAAGATGTATTTGTGTTTCAGGCTTCATGGCTCATGCTGTGTTTGCTGAAATGGAAATAATAACAGGGAAGAGCAGTGAAGCACAGTCAATGTTTACAAATGGTTTCAGTCACAGAGGTCATTCCAAAATATAGGGTAGGCTTTATTTTTCAAAAATAAAATAATGTATAAAAACACATTTCATCTGAGTAGATTTTTCAGTTCGCAATGGCACTATAGTGGCCTAATTCCCAGTATTTTCCCAGCATGAAGCATTTGGCACATCAATTGTGGCGTTTATATGGCAGTGTTTTACACAGTTGTAGAAACAAAGCTTCTTTCTCACACATTCTCTGTTTTAATTTAATTCTTTTCCTGTGTTTTTGACTCTGCATCTGTCTGGGCAGGGCTTCAGCAGTCATTGAGAAGAGCTGGTCAGATTCCCAGAGCTGTGATTGTGTTTTGGAGGGAGGATATTGTTCTGTTTTTTCTCTTTAACATATCGGTTTTCTTTAAGCTGGTCTGTAGTCTGTGAGGGAGGCAAGATTTTGCATATATAGTCCTTAAACATGTTACATGTTTTGAGGAAAACAAATCACACTTAACTAGGTTGCAGTGGGCTAAATTTGCATTATTGGGGACTACAAAATAAAATCAGGTTACTGTTTCAAAATTTACGATTTAGGAAATAATACAAAACTGGCTACCGGTAGCTTAGATTAAGAGAAAAAAAATTTTTTTTGACATTTTTATTTTTAATTACTCCTCAGCAAATAATTTAACTAGAATAAAAAAAGAGAAATTAAAAAATAACAAGTATAAAACAAATTAGATTTATAGTAGTGTTGACAATAAATAAACTAAATATGATACAATTTATAACACAACATTTATAGTGTGATTTTAAAGCCATTTTATGTCACTGAAGCCTATTTCTGCCACAATAAGTTGAATAAATAACATTTATTTCAACTTTTTATTTCACAGTTTAATTCACTCTCATTTGCTACTGAGAAGACAGAATTGTAAGATATATATTTGTATTACCAGATAAAAATAATTATAATTAGCAGATATAAAGCAATTTTGACTTTTATACTCACAATTCTGACTTTATTTATTCAAAATGGTGAGACGTGAAAATACAGTCAATACAATACATTTTGGTAGACGTTTTTGGGAACTTAGAAATATGTGCCTACGGGTACATATGGCTCCATTTTATGTGTAAAATGAATGCTACATGTCAGTAGAACCAACTGCTCACCTTCATATAGACAACTTTTCCACAATGCCGTTTCTAATCTACATAGTTTGCTTTTATAAAGCAATGTCGGATAGGTTTAAGAAAAGGGGTGTGTTGCACAGTTGATATTAAGCTGATACATTATGCGCGACAGCTAGTTGAACACTTCTCTCACAAGATAGACATTAATATGCACAGAAATGTACACAGTGACTTCTAGTTTTTGTACAAGAAATGGCATGTATGAGAAAACTAATACAGTAACGTATTAGATTGTCAGAAATGTACACTGCTCCCTCTAGTGGATTTGTGAAAAACAGAAACTGCAAGAAAACGTATTCCATGGTAAATATACACTCACCAACCACTTTCTTAGGTACACCTTACTAGTACCAGGTTGGATCCGCTTTTTGCCCCTTCGTGGCATAGATTCAAAATGGTACTGAAAATATTCCTCAGAGATTTTGGTTCATCTTGACATGATAGATAGCATCATCATATTGCAACATGGTCAGCAACAGTTCTTAGGTTGGCTGTGGCGTTGACACAATGCTCAATTGGTGCTAATGGGCCCGAAGTGTGTCAAAAAAATATCCCCCACACCATTACTCCACCACCACCAGCCTGAACCGTTGATACAAGGCAGGATGGATTTATGATTTCATGTTGTTGAAGCCAAATTCTGAACTTACCATCGGAATGTCGCAGCAGAAATCAAGACTCATCAGACCAGGCATTGTCTTAATCATGTCTACATGTCTAATTGCTTTGAATTGTTGCCATGTAGTTAGCTGATTAGAAATTCGCGTTGACGAGCAGTTATACAGGTGTACCTAATAAAGTGGCCAGTGAGCGTATTTGTCAGTTCTCAAAAATGTATTCCTGGGCACAGATTTTCAATGAGCCTGGGTTGGTTATATGCATTGCTGCAGAATTCAGATCATAAAAATGTCACTTTATATATATTTATATATATCCAAATGGTGTTGAAAGAGTCACATACTGTATTTATAAGATATAATTCACCCAAAAAATGACATTTCCGTCTTCATGTAATGTATTTGCGATCGCAAAATCACACGTGATGTGAGCTGACCATCAGCTGTTGCCACACAGAGATCGGGCGCGTGCGTGCCTCAGAATGGAGTATACTTTAGTGAACAGAACCTGCATAGGCTGTGGTTCGTGAATAATAGGTTCTAATGTTGTAAATAACATTCAGTTTTGTGGCACAGAGTGATCATTTGGGAGCCGCGCGGGAAGTGAATCGCTCTTAGCAGTGAAAATGAAACCGAAAGCACGCACACTGTGTTGCCAGATGTAGCTGACTGATTCCAGCCCAAAAAGTATACAAAACCCGCCGAAATGCAAAAATACTCACCCAGTCTTCTTTATTCACGAAAATCATGTCAGTTGCAGATTTTAAGCAAAAAATCACAGATTATAAGCATGTGACTCAAACACAATAATTCAACATCAGAAATATCATCTGCATTAATGACCAGGACAAACCTAAAGTTTGTTCAAGTCCACCATTCCAAGTCTATACAAAATTTAGCATTTTAACCAACAGTTCAGCTACACAAAGCCTATTGATGTTTTACCACATGTTTGAGAATAACAATAATAATAGCCCACTTATATTAACCTTTATTTTATATTTACAGAATCATGAGAAAATCGTGATCTTTATTTTAGGCAAAAAAAATCACGATTCTTATATATATATATATATATATATATATATATATATATATATATATATATATATATATATATATATATATATGAAGTGAATTGAATCCAAAACTGTCCTAAATCTATTAAACAACACATTCATGTCTTAGGACAATTCTGCTAAACTTTTTTAATCCACATCAAATGTTGACTATACTGTATATGTGAAGGTAAACTGAAATACCTGGTCCCAAACGCATGGAGATTTCTAGCACTTGATCTTGGTTGTTTTTTCAAAAGTGAAGAGTCTTGAACCTGCTCCTTTAAAGCGTTGGCGAACATGTCTGGATTATATTGAGTGAATGTGATGATGAGGAATTCAGGTGGTGTGCCGAGAGACCGTGACTGTATCCTGAATTTGTATTCATAAGGTTATAAACCCAGGGCAATAGGGGTCAGCCCACTCAATTGGTCAGTGGTCTCTCTTTATAAAACAGAGCTTGATGAGAGCCTCATGGTCTGTCACATTGTTTCTTTTTTTTATCAAGAACTGAACCAGAGAATAAATAAAAAAGAGACACTGGTTGCGGCTCGATTCTCTCTCCATAAATATTGAACATACAGTAGTGGATAAGACTGGCCTGGCCTGCTTCAAAACAGATAAGCTAAAAAAAGAATTGTGTTAGCATTCGGAGGGTCTAATTTGCATGATGTACAGAGTATGGATTGTTTCTACAGCTTGAGGAGGAGAAGACGAAATAAATCCGCATTTGATCATATCTTCAGGAAGGAACCGTTTCTAAATCAAATGAAAGAGCTGAGCGAAGGAGTGATGCTCTTATCGTAGCGTTCGCTCTGATGCGTGGGGTCACATTAGCGTACAGGTTTTGGCTGTTTCTCTAATGCTCATTTTTCTTGGGATGATTTACGAGATGAACAGTCAGTGATGTGGGTTATCCGAAACTCATTTTATGCATTTGTTAAAAAAAAATATGACACTTTCTTGAGATTATTTGTCAAATCTACTTGGCATGTACTTATTCACTGTTCTAGATGGTTATTTGCACACTGCAAGGTCATACAAGACTTATGCGAACATGTAGGAACATGACGAATTTTGCCATGGAGTAAACAAATTGTAGTTGCTTGCGATAATAATTGCTGTATTGTAGAATGGATGGCTTTATTACAGTATTGACATAAAAGGGTTACTTTAACAGGTACACAAAGAACATGTTTAGAGTAACAGATTCAAACTAATTAATTAGCTAAGGGTTTTAAATTACCACCATTTACAGAAAAGTTATTCATTCATTCACTTTCTATTCGGCTTAATATTAATCTGGGGTTGCCACAGCGGAATGAACCGCCAACTTATCCAGCACATGTTTTACGCAGCGGATGTCCTTCCGTTCTGGGAAACATCCATATACACTCACTCACACACATACACTACGGTCAATTTTAGCATACCCAATTCACCTATACCTATATGTCTTTAGACTTGTTGGGGAAACGGAAGCATCCGCAAGAAACCCACGCAAACACATGAAGAAAATGCAAACTCCACACAGAAATGACAACTGACCCAGCTGAGGCTCGAACCAGTGAGCTTTGTGCTGTAAAGCGAATGTGCTACCCACTGTACAACTGTCGTTCCTTACTGAAAAGTCTCACTGGTAAACACAAGTTAGTTAAAGGGATAGTTCACCCAAAAATAAAAATGGTCTCATCCTCGAAATCTGTTTTCATTTTTTTCTGTTGGACCAAAAAGTAGATATTTTGAAGAATGTCAGAAACCGGTAACCATTGACTTCCATGTATTTTTTCCCTACTATGAATGACAATGACTACCAGTTTTCAACATGCTTCAGAATATCTTCTTTTTGGTTTAACAGAAAAAAGAAACTCATAAACGTTTAGAACCACTTGAGGGTGAGCAAATGATATATATCTGTACATTTTGTGTGAACTGTTTCTTTAGCAATTGGAAATATAGCTTTATTTGTTGCAGAAGTTGTTAATTTTATTGTAAAAAAATAATACATTTTACTTTTAACTGTATTAATAATTAGCCCTAAAATGTAATAGAAATTAACATGACTTTAAGTCATTTTATTGTCAAATACATGGACAGAAAGACTTTTTGGTGTAGTAAAATTTTATAAATTTAATGTAATAATTCTTAAATTGTAATATTAAGTATAAATATTTAATATTTACACATTTACTTTCATTCATTCATTTTCTTGTCGGCTTAGTCCCTTTATTAATCTGGGGTCGCCACGGCGGAATGAACCGCCAACTTATCCAGCAAGTTTTTACGCAGCGGATGCTCTTCCAGCCGCAACCCATCTCTGGGAAACATCCACACATACACAAACACACTCATACACTACAGACAATTTAGCCTACCCAATTCACCTAACTGCATGTCTTTGGACTGTGGGGGAAACCGGAGTACCCGGAGGAAACCCACGCGAACGCAGGGAGAACATGCAAACTCCACACAGAAACGCCACCTGAGCCGAGGATCGAACCAGCGACCTTCTTGCTGTGAGGCGAACGTTACACATTTACTTGATATAATAAATTAAATGAGTGGAAATTCTATTATAAAATTATATTTTAACATTGATTTAATTACTAACTCCCAGGGCTGTTTATATCGAAGTTGATATTTAGCTGCACCATATTGGTGTTTTTTGTAACATCTTATTTTTAGAGGTGGGTCATTAGCCCAATGGTCAAGCCCCAACCTGGAGGTCCAGGACATACACACATACACTACAAACACTTTAGCTTACCTATCTCACCTAGAGCGCATGTCTTTGGACATGTGGGGGAAACCAGAGCACCCAGAGGAAACCCACCTGAACACGAGGAGAACATGTAAACTCTACACAGAAATGCCAACTGACCCTGCCGGGGCTCGAACCAGTGACCTTGCTGTGAGGTGACACCGCTACCTACTGTGCCATTGTGCTGCCCATATTGATTTAAATGTAATATTTATTTTATTTTTTCTAATTGCTGCAAACCTATTAGCACATCTTAATAATAGATATGTGAAGGATGTGTAGTACCCAGCATGCTTTGTGTGGGATTGAATTAAGAGTATAAAATTTTAAAAATAAAAGCAATCTTAAGGGGATTAGATTAGGGGTAAGATTTTTAAAGTAAATTTGCTCTTTGTCCAATGTGCTTAAAATAAAGTGAAATAACGCATATTAAGTCAGTGGAAATGTGTCTCTTAATTCAATTAAGTAATGCCTACTTAATTAGTACCTAATATGATCAACCTAATTTGATAAAGCAATGTTCCTTCCTTCTGCTAAAAAACAACTTGACATTGCTTGATTCACTGAAATAAATATAGACTCAAAGTTAAAGATAATCAATTCATTGTTACTTTGTTTATTTATTTGTGTTAGGTGTAAAATAAGTAACTTTTACATGATATTGACATGTGAATTATACTTTATATACTATAGTAAAATGTTCTTCAATTTAGCTTGTGCAAATTGTTACAAAGATTTGTTTAATTGACTAACGTTAATAAGTTATTGTAGCTTTATTGTAAAGTGTTAATGAATAAATAGACTTACATACAAAGTATAAGAATATTTTCAAGCAATAGCTTGTGCATGTTGTAGGCCAGATTCATATTTTCAGAAAAGTGAATATGAAATAAATGAAAAAGAGAACAGCCTAAGGTGCCTCACAGATATTTCACTCACAGTCAGGATAGTGTTTGTGTTTTACCACCTGGAGTAACTGTGAATTTATAAAGTAATTGGTGACTACTGTTATGAGTATGCGTTTTGTTGTTTAGAGCTTAGAATTATAATTGCATTTTAGTTGCTAGACAGACATGTTACTTTTATTGCTAAACAACAGATGGTGGACACTAAGTTAAAAGGCTCACGCTGCATGTGGCCCTACAGTATGTGTTAAAAGAATCTTTAAAGCTGGATAGTGTTTCTTTCAGCTGACGTTAAAATACAGGGTGTTTAATTGACAGCTATGTTTTAAATCAGGGGTGTCCAAACTTTTTGGGCCGAGGGCCAGATGCAAAAAAACAAACGTTGTCGCGGGCCAAATTTTACATCCATCACACAGACACGTGTATATATATATATATATATATATATATATATATATATATATATATATATAAATACAGTTGAAGTCAGTTAGCCCCCCTAAATTATTAGCCCCCGTTTATTTTTTCCCCAATTTCTGTTTAACGGAGAGATTTTTTTCCACACATTTCTAAACATATTAGTTTTAGTAACTTATTTCTAATAACTGATTTATTTTATCTTTGCCATGATGACAGTAAATAATATTTGACTAGATATTTTTAAGACACTTCAATACAGCTTAAAGTGAGATTTAAAGGCTTAACTAGGTTAATCAAGTTAACTAGTTAAGTTAAGGTATTTAGGCAAGTTATTTTATAACAATGGTTTGTTCTGAAGACTAAAAGGGCTAATAATTTTGACCTTAAAATGGTTCATAAAAAAATTTAAACCGCTTTTTATTCAAGCCGAAATAAAACAAAAGTCTTTCTCCAAAAGAAAAAATATTATCAGACATATGGTAAAAATGTCCTGTTAAACATCATTTGGGAAATATTTAAAAAAGAAGAAATAAATCAAAGAGGGGCTAATAATTCAGACTTTAACTGTGTATAGATAGATAGATAGATAGATAGATAGATAGATAGATAGATAGATAGATAGATAGATAGATAGATAGATAGATAGATAGATAGATAGATAGATAGATAGATAGATAGATCATAACAAGAACTGCTGCTTAATTGAATGCATGTAATAGCGACACCCGGTGGTTATTTATTGAATTACGTTTATTTTTGTATAGCGGGCCAGATTCTATTGATATTCATAAAAAGCCTCGCGGGCCGCCACAAAACTGATTGCGGGCCGCAGATGGCCCGCGGGCCGTAGTTTGGACACGCCTGTTTTAAATAGATGATAACATTATATACGTTTAAAACAGAAATATTTATATATTAATAACAAAAACATTGTAAAATAGTATTAGTTAATTCAAATGCATCCAGATGCCTCTGGATACAAATTTAGATTTAGTTTTATTTATTTATTAATTTATTATTTTATTCCTTGATGAAATATTTGTCAAGGTTTGAAGTGGGGAAAAGGAGCGAGGACTCAAGTGCAAAGAAATAATGGGTATTTATTGATAAAAATAAAAAGCAAAACGGCAAAACAAACTACCCCGAGGGGGAAAATATTAATTAAACAAATAAACAAACAAACAAACTAGACTGGGCAGGCTGGCAAACTGGAGAACAGGACAAGACAGGAAACGATGACATCTGATGACGAACTGGCACAGAACAGAAGACATGAGCAGATTATAAGCAGGAGAAAATTAACACACAACAGATAAACATAATTAACTAATAATGGGTTAACAAGTGGGGTGGGACTAGATAATAGACGGGAGAGCGCATGACAGAGACAAGACAAGCCATGCGCTCACATAAAACAGGACAAGAACATGCAGCCAATGAGAGAACTCATTAACCGCATGTTCATGACAACACAAGCACAACACTGAAGCACACGACAAAAGCACTTGACCACATTGTAAACACAGAGCCACGTGCTTTGACAACAGACGCAAGACACGAGCACACGATGAATGAAAACACTCACCGTGCGCTCACACATGCAGCGTGCATGCTTCATCCCAGCACCAACCAAAACCGAAACCAACTAGACTGAGATGCTGGGAATTAAACACCACGCTGCAGACAGACGAAAACACAAACACGAATACAAGAGCGCGCGCGTCCGAGGCACGCACACAGAGACAGAAACAGGACCAGACAGACCTAGTGTCCGAGCTCTGCCACCAAAACAAGAATTTACAAGACCAGAGTGGCAGAACCCTGACAATATTAGTGCTGGGCAAAAGTTAATTGGGATTTAGCCAATTTTGGACATAACATATTTATGTGTCTACTTTATATTAATATACACATGCATGCATATATTTAAGAAAATTATTCTTTATATATATATATATATATATATATATATATATATATATATATATATATATATATATATATATATATATATATATATATATATATATTTATTCTTTATATATATATATATATATATATATATATATATATATATATATATGTATATATATATATGTATATATATATATATGTATATATATATATATATATGTATATATGTATATATATATATATATATACATATATACATATATATATATATATATATATATATATAGATATATATATATATATATATATATATATATATATATATACATATATATATACATATATATATATACATATATATACATATATATATATATATACATATATATATATATATATATATACATATATATATATATATATATATATATATATATATATATATATATATATATATATATATATATATATATACACACACACACTTTTCTTTTTTGGTTTTCGAATCTGATTGGCTGAAAGCTGTGCAATATTCTACAACAACAGTACTCTTACAGCCTCCTCACCCTTGTGTATTACTCCATCCACACAGAGTAACAGTAGATCAATAAACTCACTATATTTTGACAAATATTGCAGCTATTGGACAACATAGTGTACTTTTGAGGATTTTTAGGTGAGAACTTTCCAGCGTAATTTCCAACTACAGCTGATCAAATCATTATAAAACTGGTAAGTAACATTCTAAGTCGATCTCTCCCTTTTGTATGTTGTAATGCTGTATTTATACCATAGTAATCTGGTAGTGTTTGCTTTGATTTGGCTCTTTCAGGGTTAACTATTGTAATATTCCGATTGCTATAGAGAAATACTGGAAAATCTCTGTAGACTAATGGCATTCCATGTCTTTCAGCCTTTTAATCTTAATATGCAAAATCACCTGTTTTTTCATCTCTTTAGAAATTACGCTTTAGAATCATTCAGATTCTAGCTCTAAAGTGACCTTTGTGCATTAGCAACGGTTTCTGCTATTCTGATGTCAGCTGCAGATGTGAATGAATGGTGGAAGAAAGTAGTTTCAAATACAAATGCATTTTTAGACTCTCCGTGTTTGATTTTCTTTTTTACAAACACAATTATTTGTTTCAGGACAATAAAAAAACACACAAAAACTGTAAGCACTTCATAGGTCACTTGTCTCACATTGTAAATGTAAAAGTCTTTGGCAGCAGGCCTGAGTTCAGTGTGCTGTGCGGTTGAGTGCATGCTGGGATTGTGCTCACCAGGACCCCAAGCTCACGGGGCCACCATTGATTGTCAGCTTGGCACAATGCCTGGAGTTACCTCGCCTGTTTTGCCAGATATGACTAAGCATGCTCACTGAATTAATATCAAATATTTATTCACTACCTTGCAGTAATTAAGTGACCGTGTGTGCGTGTTCATGTGTCTGTGCGTGTCTATAGAGAAGTGACAAGTCAGGTTTGAAAATGCTGAATGCATACTTGGTTTATCTGTCACCTGCAGCTGCTCTTTTTCCCAATTGTATATGCATGTATCTGACCAGCGGGAGAGGTCTTTGATAGCTGTGGATTTCATTAGTCCAAACTTGATTTCCTCAGGGGTATTTCTTTCCCGCTTGCAAATTGATCCAGTGAGCTTTCAAGAAGGCAGGAGGCCAATCAAACCAGTCAGAATCATGTGGACGCAGCTTGTGTGCCGGAACCTTCTGGAGTTGGGCTTTGATATGTTATTTTAGTCAAAGCTAGCAAAGATGGAAAATTTTCATTCTGATCCATAATCTGACTTGTGGTGACCTTAAAAAACCTTGTTGTTTATTCATCTGTGTCATCTAATGCAGTTTTTGCCACTGTCACTTTTGGTTTTGCTTTATTGAGGTTTGCAAAGCAGATTTACTACACAGGACCAATTCACGATAGATCCCAAACCCATAAAAGCAGTGACGGGAGTGGAAAGTTCTGCTTGTGGTTCCACTGACAGTGGGTAAATTAAAGAGCAGAGATAAAACTCAATACACATATTGCCTTCTGACGATCCTAAAAAATGAATATGAGTGGAAATATTGTAGTTACACTCACCAGCCACTTCATTAGGTATACCTTACTTGTGCCGGGTTGGACCCACTTATGCCAGAACTGTCTTAATCCTTCATGGCATAAACTTTAACAAGGGACTGAAAATATTCCTCAGAGATTTTGGTCCATATTGACATAGCATCACGCAATTGCTGCAGATTTGTCACCTGCACATCCATGATGTGAATCTCCCGCTCTGCCACATCAAAAAGGTGCTCTATTGGATTGAACTCTGGTGACTTTGGAGACCATTTAAATACAGTAAACTCATTGTCATGTTCAAGAAACAAGGTTTATAACATGGAGCATTATCTTGCTGGAAGTAGCCTACAGAAGATGGGTACACTGTGGTCGTAAAGGGATGGACATGGTCAGCACCAACACTCTGGTAGGCTGTGGCATTGACACGATACTCAATTGGCCCAAAGTGTTCCAATAAAATATCTCCCACACCATTACATCACCATCCACAGCCTGAACTGTTGATAAAAGGCAGGATGGATCCATGGTTTCATGATATTGACGCCAAATTCTGACCCTACCATCCGAATGTTGCAGCAGAAATCGAGACTCATCGGACCAGGCAATGTTTTCCAATCTTCTATTGTCCAATTTTGGTGAGCCTGTGTGAATTGTAGCCTCAGTTTCCTGTTCTTAGCTGACAGGAGTGGCACCCGATGTGGTTTTCTGCTGCTGTAGCCCATCCACCTCAAGGTTTGACGTTTTGTGCATTCAGAGATGCTCTTCTGCTTACCTCTGTTGTAATGAGTGGTTATTTGAGTTACTGTTGCCTTTCTTTAAAGCTGGAACCAGTCTGGCCATTCTCCTCTGACCTCTGGCATCAACAAGGCATTTGCGCCCACAGAACTGCCGGTCACTGGATATTTTCTCTTGTTAGGACCATTCTCTGTAAACCTTATAGATGGTTGTGCGTGAAAATCCCAATAGATCAGCAGTTTCTGAAATATCCAGACCAGCCCGTCTGGCATTAACAACCATGCCATGCTTAAAGTCACTTAAATCGCTGTTGTCCCTCATTCTGATGCTTGGTTTGAACTGCAGCAAATCGTCTTGACCATGTCTACATGCCTAAACATGCCTAAATGCATTGTGGTACCATGTGGCTGATTAGAAATGTGCGTTAACAAGCAGTTGGACAGGTGTACCTAATAAAGTGGCCAGAGAGTGTATTTCCCAACTCACCTTTGTGTTGTCTTACTACACTGTAAAAAATGTTACCTAGATCTAACTTATAAAAAGTGAGGCAAGTGGCTGCATCGGACGTTTTAGGTTGATTCAACTTCCAGCCTTTTTTAAGTATTTTAAACACTAAAACATTGCTTAAAACAAATGCAATAAAATTAAGTTGAGCCAACTAAAATTTCTAAAATTACTCAAATCAGATAAACTTACTTTTTTTGTTAAACTTAACTTACTTATACATTGCTATATGTTGACTGTACTTATTTTAATTAAGTATTATGAACTTAATGATCTAAATAAAATTAACCATGCATATGTCATTTAAAACGAATTTAATTGACTTCTGGCTGTAACCTCAGAAAATAAATCTTCATTTCTATATTGTAAGCACAATATACACTAGTAAAAACAGATCAACAGACTTTCCTGTCAATAACAATTAAATAAGAATGGGAAGATGGATTAAAGACTATAACATGTATTCAATGTCAATCGGTGTTCCTTTTAATAGTGACAACAAAACAGGCCATTAATGTGGCTACACGTACACAATACATAAATAAAAACATTAATAATACCAGATCCTATTGAGAAATCATCTAAGGCAACTCAGTGAGGAGAATTGCATACTTTGATGAAGATTTAGGATGCATAATGTCCAGTCCCACAAAGAGTCTCTGATATATCTCAACTGTATACAGTTTTAATGGATACTTGAAGTCGAGGACATCGGTAAGTCCAAACAGGAGCCATCATGCATTTAATCCAAACTGTGTTGGGCTGATGGCAAATTTTTCCCGTGGGCAGCCGCATGCACCTCTGATTCCTCACAACTCTATTGGTAGAGACAAAAAGAAACAGGAGTTTAGGTGGTTGCTACCAAACAACATTAAATAGCTAAATACTAAATAAGAAATAACTACAAGTGAAGTTACAAAAGTGCAGTGAGAATGATGCATGGATGAAACACCTTAGTTTATCAGTTAAAAATTACCTTAGTTAAAATTACCTAACTACTATTTAAAAAATAAAAAAAGGTTATACAGGTTATTGTGTATTTACATTATTCCAGGTGTTTTTAGTTATCAAATTTTAAAGAAAACTGTGATTTTACTCAGTGTAACAGTGTATGTCATTGTGGTTTCCTGTCAATCAAAAAATTATTAAAATTTAGGTATTACATTTTTTGTTTATTTTGGCAACTTATAAAGCATAAGAATGTGTATGTTATTTAGATATTAAAACTGTTTGAAAATGGCTATATGAAAATTATAGAATACAAATTCTATAATTTAATTTTTATCTTCATTTTGCACCAAACTTTGCACGTCATAATAAAAATTTTATTAAATAAATAAATACATTGCCATTTTACACATTACATTAAGGTTTACATAAAATTTTGCTAAAGCTACATTTAATTGACTTTTTCTTCAAATTTAATGTGACTGGCAAATGACAGTTCAGTGATTCAGTGTTATCAGTTAGCTTTATTGAAAGACTGACAGATAATAAGAAACTGCATTAGGATATTTTTTTTTACTGTTTTTACTGTTGCACACATAAAAAAAATCTTCAGATATCAAATGTAAGTTAATTCTATGGAGCCCACTATTGTTTGCAATTTTACCAATGTTTTACTTACCTGCAAATAATTATAGCTGTAATTGTATCTAATGTTTTTCTTACCTGGATGTGAAGTTTGAAGATCCACAGGTAACAAAATCACTTTGGTATCTAAAGACCAAGAACATGCATTTTAGAATGAGGTGCATACAATTTAAATGGTTCTGTAAACATCAGTAGTAAATGTAATTTAAGTTAAAATAAATTGTAAATCTGTAATTTATTCACTATGCAGCATTAAAAAACTTATGGACTAAATCTCTAAAACAAACTTTAAGTTATACTTTCTCTTACGTTAAACACACACTACTTAACTGTTGCATACGTTTCTGCATTTAATATCCATCCTTAATGTGCTGCTATAACTTCGCTTAGCTGTGAGATAACTTTAGCTAAGTTAGCGCTAACAAACTGAACCCCCACACCCCGACCGCCCACCAGTGACCTTGTTAATCGGTTCTGTAACGTTAGTTATACCTACTAAGTGTTTTAAAACTACTTTCACTATTTTTCTCAATAATATCACTTTTAATCGTTAGCATAAACTAGCGTTGGTTAGCGTTAGCCAACTTAGCTTTCCATGTGAGAGCAGTCTATTTGTTAACATACCTGAGGCTACAGTACAATTTACAAAGCTAAAACCTCACCTGCCTAGCGAAGACAGCAGTTTTGCGTGACTTTACGATTATTATTCAGCTACGTTTGCAACTTACCGTGTTAATCAGATCCGCTGCTGGGAGCAGTTATGTCGACCATTGCAGAAGCTGCGTCTGCCTGCTAAATCTTGGGCAATGAAAAAGGAGTCACGCCAAACTATTAAAATCACGTTTTATGAACACCTGCCCACATCGACAGCTGCTCTAATAAATTGTCTGTGTCAACTCACTTTTATAACATTTATTCTACACAATAACCACGTACAAAAATCTACTCAAATAAATTGCATTAGTTTTATTCAAAATATACAGTTATATAAAAACTGATATATTTTAAGTAAAGAGGAAGCAAATTTTATTTTTTTTGGTATAAAACAAATAAAATTAACTAGATTGCAATTATTTAAAGTAGATAGAACCAACTTTGTGAGTGTAGCACTTTTTACAGTGTACAAATTGATTAAACTAACTTTACAAATTTAAGTGGATTGAATATAAAACAATTGATTTGTTTCCAAACAACCTTAAGAATTGTCTTGTTTCAACTCATTTTAAATAAGTAGTTTGAACAAGCTGCAAAAGTCATCTTTTTGAGTTTTCATATCATTTTTAGTGTTAAATAATGCAAATGCAAATATCAGTAAATCACACTGCATGATTTATTTATGTAAACATTCTTGAATTAAATTCTTGAATCCAATTCCGATTTCAGATTCATTTTAGAAAGTGTGACCTGCTGATATCAATTTTTGTCAATTTTCCTTCTTAGAACTATAATTGACAGCAGATACAAACAGCAAAGATACTTTTTTTTGTTTTGTTTTTGTTTTTTCATAATGAAAAAATAATTAATTAGAGAGTTATATAACATTTTCGAGAAATTCAGTAGAAAAGCATTTCATATTTTAACAAATGTATTTATTTTTTTAAATAAGCATAAGTTTAAGCTGGACCTGCAACAAGTTTAACTTAACATGTAATTTTACACTTTATAACATTTTCTCGTTTAATTTTTCGCAGAACATATATGTTAATTGTTTTAAGTTATATATAAAAGTTTCGGTAGTGTACGCATTTGCATTTTTTGCAGTGTTTAAGTATAATTTAACTTTTTAAGTTATTAAAATAAAAAAGACACAGCACTTTTGTAAAATTGCATTTCTGAAACCAAATAAAATTTTATAGACAACAAGTAAAGAAAATAAATGCATCATTGTATTGCCTTTTATATAGTATAAACATATAGATAGATAGATAGATAGATTGATAGATAGATAGATAGATAGATAGATAGATAGATAGATAGATAGATAGATAGATAGATAGATAGATAGATAGATAGATAGATAGATAGATAGATAGATAGATAGATAGATAGATAGATAGATAGATAGATGAAAAAATATATAATCTTTTCACTATTTGTAATGAATGAATGAATGAATGAAGGAATGAATGAACTACAAACTTGCATATTTAGTATGTAATCATTATCATTAATATTATCGTGTTGTTGGTGAAAGTGAAGAGCTGTTAGGCCTGCTGTCTAAGAGAAATTCATTCATTTTAATTTAGATTTTAATATAGATCTTAGTATGTTTTCATCTTAATACGAGGTGTAAACGGGGTTTGGAGCTGCTTACAGTAAAATTCTTTTTAGTTTATAATTGACTTTTATTAAACTGAACTGAATCAACAAAGGAATGCTTGAGCCGGATTGTAACATTAAAGTCTTTATAGAGCTGCTTTATTATTATTATTATTATTTATGAAAAAGGACAACCCACAATTTAATTTCTCCAGTATTTTCAAAGCTGCTTTGAAAAAATCTTAAAGGGTGATAAAGATGACTTACTTTGACTAGAAATTTAAGAACTTTCCTTCCACCTCTTTCTTTCTTTCTTTCTTTCTTTCTTTCTTTCTTTCTTTCTTTCTTTCTTTCTTTCTTTCTTTCTTTCTTTCTTTCTTTCTTTCTTTCGTTTTCCACATGAGCAATGAAGACAGTGCCTTTTTCTTTTTTATTATTTGCGCTCTCGGTCCTGTTTGCATTTCTTATTACCATTCAGATAAGTGAATCCCGAGGCAAAGCTTTGGCCTTTGGTGCTATCATTCAAGTCATTCTCTAGGTGTTTATCTATGCCCCCCTCCTCCAGAACTAAATTGAAGCACCAGCGGAGCTCAAGCCACTTTTTTTGTATGCACAGCCATTATTAAGGTGACAAGATACCATCTCTCCGGTGGGGGGTCTGCAGGAGGCCAGGGCGAAATGGATGGGCCGGTCCCTGAGTGTTTTGCAAATGAATGCACCCCGGAAGGCTTCTAGAAGAGCCAAGGTTCACTCCCCCACCCATTTCTTGCTTCTTTCTCTTTTTTGCTTCTTATACGGGCCACTGTAAGACGGTCGTCAGCATTTTTAAACACAATCGTACTGCTTATCCACATTTGCACTGTTCCTCAAGGCCGGTTTATTTATGAGGTTTGGGCAAGGCATTGTTTTCGGAGTCCCCTTCGGTAAAACATGCTGGATGGGATTAACGGATCATTTGCATGTCTTTAAAAGCAAATACGGTTAACACACTGAAAATGCAAATCTCTGGCTTATATTTGATGGGTGATATTCCTTTCTGAATCGAAATAATATGTGTAATGCTCATGGGAGTTACTCATATAACATATCGTTATGTAACGTCTGGCATACTTTTGTTTCTTGCAAGACTGGTGATTACCAAAGTCAGACTGGACAATGTTTGTTTGTAAGTACTAGTAAAAAAATAAATATGAAAATTTACTAAATTAAAAATCATTGTTGTTTTTTTTTATAAAAAAAAAAGCTGTTACTTTTTTAAGGATTACCAAAGAATTAGATTAAAATGATTTTTAAAAAATTATTAATTAAATGACAGGTTTAGTGAATTCCTTCTATAGTGCTTGCATTTTAATTATATTTGTTAAATACAATTTAGTTTTTAAATAAAATAATATTTATAAACTCTAAATGTATATAATTCAAACTAATTTAAGTAGTTTATTTCTAAAGTTAGTTAATTAATATTTTTTATTCTTCTTTTAATTAAAAATTTTAATTAAAATGACTTTTTTAAAGATTTTACTTTTAACTTTCTAACTTTTCAAAACTATTTAATTACATGTATTATTTTATTGTTTTCTTTTTGTAGTAATTTATACAGTGCTTATAAATTAAAAAAATATATATATGGAACAAATTTACACTTTTAAGACATTTTTTTCTGGGATATTACAGAGAAAATCTAAGAAATAAAATGTAGGTAAATTCTTTATTTACATCTTTACAGATATATTAATTTATTCATTAATTCATTTGTTCATTCATTTTACTTTGGCTTACACCCTTTATTTATCATGGTTCGTCACAGCGAAATGAACCACCAACTTATCCAGCATATGTTTTAGGTAGCGGGTGTCTTTCCAGCTGCAACCCAGTACTGGGAAACACCCATACACTTTTACAAAACTATTTAATTTTATTTAGTCTAAATGAATGATTAAATGGGCCTCCCAAAATGAAAAACTGGATGAATCAGCATTTTGTAACGAATCTCTTGAACAAATTATTTAATGACAAATGCATTTTTATAATTTTCTTGTCGCCATCTACTTTTATGATATGATTGATATACTTTTAGCTACGCCACCTACTGGTGCTCCTGCAGTCAATTAAAAAATATATACATTTAATTGCAAAATGTTAGATTTTTCATTAGTTTAAATGAATGATTCAATGGCTATGCAATAAAGGCAAGACCTGTTTCATTATTGGATGAATCAGCATTTTGGAACAAATCTCTTGAACAAACGATTCAATGACAAATACGTTTTTATCAGTGACTTGTCATCACCAACTGGTGTTGATATAATTATGTAACTGATATATTTTAATTTACATATCTCTTTATCAGTTACTTGACACCCCCTACTGTTGTGAAATGATTGATATACTTTTTTATATACGCCACATACTAGTGTTATAATATTTATTTATTCATTAATTTTCTTTCGGCTTAGTTTCTTTATTATTCAGGGGTTGCACAGTGGAATAAACCGCCAACCTATCCAGCATATGTTTTACACAGCGGATGCCCTTCTAGCTGCAACCCATTACTGGGAAACATCCATAAACACTCATAAACTATAGACAGTTTAGCTTATTCAATTCACCTATAGTGGGAAGGAACCCGGAGGAAACCCACGCGAACACAGAAAGAATATGCAAATTCTATACAGCCAGGTCCCTAGCCAGGACTCGAACCAGCAACCTTCTTGCTGTAAGGCGTGCTAACCACTGTGTCTCCCTTTATTGATGTATTTTATTCAAATTTTTACTTCAGAAAAAATGTGGCGACGCATTTTATAATTGTTTTGTGGTTTAAATGAACACAAATCAATTAACATTGCACAGACTTTTTTTAAGTTTGTTCAGCTAAACTGCTGTATAGAATCCTAATAATGGCTAATGAAAAAAAAAAACTCAATACGATAAATAAGATTACACCACCAAAAGGTTCAAGGTCCTAATTATGAGACCCACAAAACAACTTAAACCCCTGCAGGAAGATCCAGATGTGTAACGAAGCAGAACCACTGCCTGAGGTAATGGCCAGCTGTTGATAGTAGATACATTCTGATAGACGAGTGTGAAAACAGAGAGGGGTGACTGGTCAGAATGGGCCTCTTCTCCTTTTTCCCCAGCTTTTGTAACAGATGGCTGGCCTGAGGTGTGGATTTTTGCAAAGCCTTTCTCTCTTCCCCTCGCTCAACACGACTGTTAGATCTTCACAGCTCGAAAACCATCTCAAAAACAGTTGGACGGACACTTAAGAAGCTAAAAAACAACTATTGTTTGGCAGCAACACAGAGCGACGCAATCAATCGCTAAAAGATCGCAATCTTAATTCAAACACCCACGCAAACTTATTCCTAAATGACAGTGATGTCTATTAAAATTTTGACAAGTACAATCACGGCAGACATGCAGATCTGCCTTTAATCCAGAGAGACAAGTTGACATTTACAGTTAAGAAAACAGCTTCAGTCTGTAGTCTTTTAAACCACAGGGTATTGTTATTTCTGCATAAAAAAAATCTAATTAACACTAGGATAAAAGTTGGTTTAGAAATAAACAAGGATGTCTACAGGAGTAATTAAAATAGAGGAAGAGAGCATTTATCTGACACCATTTTCATCTTTTTATGTGTTTTTTGTTTTTTACACAGAAATAGTTTTGGGGCGCTATGAAAAAATAGTTTCAAGCAAGAGCAAGGTTTTGAAAACAATAACACTATTATCTATGTGTAAAATTAATAACACTAAACAACCAAACAAACAAACAAACACACACATTTGTGAAAATTGTTGCCACCACATAAGAGCTGCACAATATATCGTTTCAGCATCGATATCGCAATGTGTTCTTGTGCAATAGTCACATCATAGGATCCGCAATGTCAAGTTGTTATAATTTATAGCATAAATTACCCAGAGATTAGAGTTCACAGCATAGTGGCATCGTTTCAAACTTGAACCTTCATTATTTGCATTTGTTTTTAAGACCTGCAACTTTAAGCATTTCAAGCTAATTTAATGCATTTGGCCACATTAAATTAAATGTTTGTACCTTAAAGCATAATTGTACATTTAAATAACTATTACTATTATATTATACAGTGATCATTGAATTTTTGCTTAATACTGTTCGACTCCCCAGAAAATCATAAATCAATAGTTACTTTATTTCTATATTTGCTCTGTTATATTTGCTTGTCATTTTTAAATTGTGCTTTCTGCAGGTATGGTCCCCTATAAAATCATTCCAATGAATCTAAATTGATGCATTTTTTACAAAGAGATATTCACGTCATCTGTTCAAATTGTATTCATATTGCAATATACAGTTAAAGTCAGAAATATTATCCCCCATTTGAATTTGAATTTGATTTTTTGAATTATTTCCCAAATGATGTGTAACAGAGCAAGAAAATTTTCACAGTATAGCTGATAATATTTTTTCTTCTACTCTTAAACATTTTAAGGTCAAAATTATTATCCCCTTTAAGCTATATATATATTTTCGATAGTCTACAGAACAAACCACCATCATACAATAACTTGCAAAATTACCCTAACCTGCCTAGTTTAGCTAAATAATCTAGTTAAGCCTTTAAATTTCACTTAACGCTGTATAAAAATGTTTTGAAAAATATCTAGTCAAATAGTATTTACTGTCATCTTGGCAAAGATAAAATAAATCAGTTATTAGAAATGAGTTATTACAACTATTATGTTTAGGAATGTGTTGAAAAAAATCTTTGGGGGGAAAGACGGGAGCTAATAATTCAGGGGGCCTAAAAATTCTTTATATCGCAGTAAAAGAAAATCAGCTTTTTCCAATATCGTGCAGCTCTACATGACACTGTTTAAAGCATTTGCTTTAGCATTTGGTACTTAAACTTAACTGATTTGACTTAAAAAAAGGGGTTGCCTTAAAATTATTAAGTAAATGAGTAAACAAACTATGTGCATAAATATGAAATTTCATTTTAGTCAACTTAACAGTTCCAGGTTAAAAAGGGTTTACTGTATTTTAAAAAGTAAAGTCCACTTGTTGCTTTTAAGGCAATGGGTTTATTCACTTTTTAAAATAAAGTAACTAATCACTTTTTTTACAGTGCAAATGCATGTAGTAACAGCCACATTTACAAATATTATATGCAATGTGTTTTAAAACGAACTGAACAGCACAATTTTAATGACATATTTAAATGCATATTACACTTGTCTGTCTCTTACAGTGCCAAAATGACAGAGAACAAGGTACTTCTTCATTTATTATAAACTGAATTGCTTAAGTCCAAAGACACACAAAAATATGTGCGACTTAAAAAAAGAGCACTTGGCAACACATCAAGAGTGTGTTCTGTGGAACAGCTTTCCAAACATAAACAAAACATGATGCCTCTGTCAATGGTGTATAGTTAAAATCATAGACCATAATGAGGCTTTGGTTGCTGTAACATTATTAACTGATGACAAACATCTAAGACGGCACAGCATTTCTATGGTTAGCACAGTGTCAGTCATCACAACCTGTGGTACAGAAGATGTTTTGTACATAGACGGAATGATAATTTATATTATTACATGGCTTTCTGAAATACTAGCATTCTGAGGTATGTTATTTCTAGATAACAACTGCTGAAACTAATAACAACGGCTTATCAGGGTTCTTCAAATCATCTTGACTATCAGTGAATTTGTTTACAGTTTGTATGCTCTATTTAGCCATTTTCATTTCTGTCAGCTTTTTGTGTAATTAAACCATAAGTAAACTATTACGACTAAAAACTGCCTTTTTATGTGTCTAATTTTAAGTTTTGTGGCAAGTAGCCACTTCTGCTTTGTGTCGTGCTGGCGATAAGCCTGTCAGGCTGTATTCTGCAATAGTAACCACTTGGATGTACTTTATCTCTTATTTAATATGTATCAGTTTTATAATTGAACCAGTAGGTGGCGTATATAAAAAGTATGTCAATCATGGCATAACAGTAGGGGGTGTCAAGTAACTAATAAAGATATTGTGGTGACGACAAGTCACTGATTAAAATATATTTGCCATTGAATAATTTGATTAAGAGATTCGTTCTAAAATGCAGATTTATCCAACATTAAAACAGGGTTTGCCTTTATTGGATCACCATTGAATTATTCATTTAAACTAATAAAATATCAAATAATTCACAAATTTTATTTTATTTTTTTAAATTTACTGCAGCAACACCCGTAGGTGGCGTATCTAAAATGTATATCAATCATTAAAGTAGTAACTGATAACGAAAAATTTCAATCAAATTATATCATCACACCAGTTGGTGGTGACATGTAACTGATCAAATTAATTTATTATTAAATCATTTGTTCATTAAATTCATTCCAAAATAATAAGATTCATCCAATAATAAAACAGGTTTTGCTTTTATTGTATTGCCATTGAATCATTTCAAGAGTTCTCACTCAGCTCATGATTTATACATGGCTTGTTTTGCGTGCTGTCCCGGCAGAGAGCCATGAGCTTATGGGATCCTCGGGCCCAGGGCTTCCCCTTTTCGCAGGGCGAGGGAAAATAAAGCTCAAGGTGAACCAAGGCCTAGATGAACTTACTGAAAGTAAGACATTAGAAAAAAATATGTTGGCTTATTTTATCTATAATATAGAGCATATTTGGACGGTGGGAGGAAACCGGGGAACCCGGTGGAATCCCATGCGGACATGAGGAGAACATGCAAACTCCGCACAGAAGTACCAAATGGCCCAGCGAGAATCCAACGCCATTGGTATTCTTGCTGTGAGGCAACAATGCTAGTCTCTGGACCACCGTGGCGCCCATTCTGGATAAAGGTGGAAGAAAGTAAGGATGGGGGTTTCTTCCAGACTAAGATAATGGAAGAAAGGAAATGAGGATATATATATAATGTTGGCCAGCTGGGTCAATCGTGAGCATGTGCTCCTTTCGAAATTAGTTTAAAATTAAAATCACTTATTTAAATAAATTTTAAAAATTATAATTTGCAGTTAAATTTATATTTTTAAATTGACTGCCGAAGCACCAGTAGGTGGCGTATCTAAAAAGTATATAAGTCATATCCTAAAAGTAGATGGCGACAAGTAAATGATAAAAATGTATTTGTCATTGAATTCTTTGTTAAAATGATTCACTCCAAAATGCTGATTCATCTAATAATGAAATGTGTTGTACATTTATGGGATATTGAAGGAATTCATTTAATTGAAACTAATTATTAATGAAATAATTTGCTATTAAAAACATATTTTTAAATTGAAAGCAGCAACTCCTACTTTATCCAAAATCTTGCAGCTTTTTTAAATAGATAATTCAATATGTTTAGTTCAACAGTACTAACAGTACTTAGTACGTAACAGTACTCCAAACTCAAAATGTGTCCATTCCACCTTTGATCTGTCCTGTAAAAGTTGAGCAAGTCATTAATGATCCTCTGGCCCATGGAAGGTCATAGAAAACATGTCAGAGAGCCAGAGGCTTCCTACCCAGGGAAACTAAATCACCTGCATCCCAGACATGAACCTACGCTAACCCCTTTCTCAGGGCTTTACTGCACACTAATAATCAGCCTCATCAAAGACTCGCCGCCCCGCAGATTGTAATGTCCCTCTAATGACTTTTAAAGGGTCTTTTTATGCTTATTTTACAGTTACCTGTTGATGTTCAAACATGCTTGTTTTTTTTAAAACAGCCCGTGCTGTTTTGTGGGATGTGTAATGACAGGTTTTGGGTAGTAGTTCAGTGTGTTTGTGTGGAGATATGCAGGTATGTTACAGGAAGAGTCCAGAGCGGAGAGATCCAGGTGTTGACAGGCATGATATGAGCTCAGAGGAAGTGCTGACGGATCTTGAGCTGGTCAGACATGAGGGCTTTCAGGATGAGGGTGACGGCAACTGAGATAGACCACCTGTTCAGAACAACCATCATGACTCTGTGCCAGATTCACTCTACTGACACAAACACAGCACACGCATAATTATATACACACGCATACACTGTAAATGTTTCGGTTAACAGATTAAAAAAAAAGGGTTTTGGAAAGAATCTCATATGTTGACCAAGGTTAAAAAACCCTCTTTCCTTGACATTGAATTTTGACATAAAGCTTCCATACCACTGTTGGATTTTTCAAACTTTTCATGTTTTCAATGTTATTCGGCAGGTTTGTGGTAAAAAAAAAATGTTGTATGCGGTATTTGACTCTTTGAGTAAACTGCTGTGTACTTTAGATTGTGGGTTCAGCTGAGGTGAGATGAGCATTATTTCAGCCAAAGGGAACGTTCGAGGTTACAGAAGTAACCCTTCGTTCCCCGAGGAGGGGAACGGAAGTGCCATGAATGGGAGGATTCGGATCAGAAGCCGCTTATCTGGAGAGTATTGAACGGGCCAATGAATGAAATTAATTGGCAGCGTAAGCTTGCGCAGGTGTGCGACATCTGCAATCATCTCAGCATATAAGCACACCTGAAGCCAGCAGACGCCATCCTTTTAAGCTGAAGAGACTTTCAAACAGCTAAGGAACAGTCATTATGGCGACGGAATATGGCACTTCCGTTCCCCTCCTCGGGGAACGAAGGGTTACTTCTGTAACCTCGAACGTTCCCCTTCGGTTGGGGAACTTCAGTGCCATGAATGGGAGAATATGGAAAGCGCCATAATGACTGCACCTTACCAACACCCCCGATGAGGAGATAGTCAAGCAAGCGTGACGCATCCACATCATGGGGGGCGCGGTCCTCCAACGTGTCCCTGGCCCTAATTTATCCTACTTCAACAGAAGTTTTACGGATTTAGATATATTTTTTGGGAAGTCGTGAGCATCTAGATAATTCTAGGAAATACGACAGTACGTTGGGAAGCGTGCAATCCCGATAGGGAGGACGCTGCGGAGGCCATCCGTTACCCAAGGGGGGGATAGATGGCAGAATTTACCTATGGACTAGCCCTAAAAAGGGGGAGTACGCATAGCAAAGAGTGGTTAGCGGAGAGGGAAGACACGGGTCCGCCCAGGGGGGGGACTTAACCGTGGCGGAATAAGCATATGGGGTCGCCTAGTGGGGATCACGCATAGCAGGCACCTATACCCAAAACGCGGGCTGACCAGCGGGCAGACCTACAACGTAGTGGGCCAGCAAGTGACTCCTCCGCTGAGTCAGTGCTGGGGGCCACGGAGGAATCTGCAGGGCTCACCTGACGGGGAACTTTACTGACAGATAAAAAAGGCGCACGTACCTCCGTGTTAGGGAGAATGGCGCAGCAAGCGTGTTTCAACACCCTACCGAGTTGTCTCCTCAATCACCAAAGGGTTACCTAATACCCTTGAGGAAACCGGCTCCACTCGCAGATTGTAAAACCTTGCAAATGTGTTGGGTGTCGCCCAGCCCGCAGCTCTACAGATGTCTGTTAGAGAGGCGCCGCGTGCACGCGCCCAAGAGGATGCAACGCTCCGAGTGGAGTGTGCACGTACTCCCGGGGGACACGGCTGACCTCGACTCGAATAAGCGAGTGAAATGGCATCCACAATCTAGTGGGATAATCTTTGTTTCGATACGGCACTTCCCTGCTGCCGACCGCCATAACAGACAAAGAGCTGCTCAGATGATCTAAAATTCTGAGTACGGTCCACATAAATGCGCAGAGCGCGAACTGGACAAAGTAAAGAAAGGGCTGGGTCTGCCTCCTCCGGGGGCAGCGCTTGCAGGTTCACTACCTGATCTCTAAAGGGGGTGGTAGGAACCTTGGGCACATAACCGGGGCGGGGTCTCAGGATAACGTGAGAGTAATCCGGCCCGAATTCCAGGCACGAGTCACTGACCGAAAATGCCTCCAGGTCCCCGACCCTCTTGATGGAGGCCAACGCAACCAGCAGAGCTGTCTTCAGGGACAGAAATCTTAGAGATACTGATTCGAGTGGCTCAAAGGGATCGGATCGCAGACTCGTGAGAACGAGGGCGAGATCCCAAGAGGGCATGAGAGGAGGGCGAGATGGATTAATTCGCCTAGCACCCCTAAGGAACTGGATGACCAGGTTATGCTTTCCCACGGTGCCGCCAGCTACCGCGCTATGATAAGCGGAGATGGCGGCCACGTAAACCTTGAGAGTGGAGGGCGACAGCCTGCTGTCCAACTTCTCTTGAAGGAAAGAGAGCACAACACTAATCTGGCAATTTCGGGGGTCTTCTCTGCGAGAGACGCACCATTCAGTGAATAAGACTCCACTTCAGGGCGTAGGCGCGCCTCGTGGAGGGGGCTCTAGCCTGAGTGATGGTATTAACCACCGCAGTCGGTAGGTTACCCAAGTCTTCCTCGCGTCTAGGGACCACACGTGGAGGTTCCAAAGATCGGGGCGAGGGTGCCAGATGGTGCCCTGTCCCTGAGAGAGTAGGTCCTCTCTCAAAGGGATCCGCCAGGGGAGGGCCGTCGCGAGGAGTGAGAGCTCTGATATCCAGGTCCGGTTGGGCCAAAGGGGCGCAACTAGCAGAACCTGTTCCTCGTCCTCCCTGACCTTGCACAGAAACTGCGCGAGCAGGCTCACTGGGGGAAACGCATACTTGCGCATGCCCCGAGGCCAGCTGTGGGCCAGTGCATCCGTGCCGAGAGAGCCCTCGGTCAGGGAAAAAAACAACTGGCAGTGAGCGTTCTCGGGGGAAGCAAACAGATCGATCTGGGCCTCCCCGAATCGCGCCCATATCAGCTGAACAGACTCGGGGTGGAGTCTCCATTCTCCAGGGCGTAACAGCTGTCGTGAGAGCGCATCGGCTGCACGATTGAGCGTGCCTGGGACGTGAATGGCGCGCAGCGATTTCAGCCGCGGGTGACTCCAGAGGAGCAGACGGCGGGCGAGCTGAGACATGCGGCGAGAGCGCATACCCCCCATGCGGTTGATATACGCCGCCGCCGCCGTACTGTCCGTCCTGACCAGCACGTGTTGCCGCTCCAGCACCGGTAAAAAGCGGTGGAGAGCGAGGAACACTGCCAACAGCTCTAGGCGATTGATATGCCAATGCAGCTGGGTACCCTTCCAGAGGCCCGCAGCCGCATGCCCGCGACACACGGCCCCCCAACCCGTGTTGGAAGCGTCTGTTGAAACAACAACATGGCTGGACGCCTGTCCTAGAGGCACACCGGCCTGTAGGAACGAGGGGTCGTTCCAAGGGCTGAGGGCGCGGCGACACAGCGCAGTAACCGAGACCCGGTGTGTGCCCGCGTGCCATGCGCGTCTGGGGACCCGATCGTGAAGCCAGTGCTGAAGTGGTCTCATATGGAGCAACCCGAGCGGCGTGACGGCGGCTGCGGATGCCATATGCCCCAGGAGCCTCTGAAAGAACTTCAGTGGGACCACTAGTTTGCTGTCGAGCTCCCTCAGACAGTTCAGCAACAGGCGAGCGCGTTCCTCGGAGAGGTGCGCTACCATGGTGATCGAGTCCAGCTCCATCCCGAGAAAAGAAATCCTCTGCACGGGGGCGAGTTGCTCTTTTCTCGGTTGACCTGAAGCCCCAGTAGGCGGAGATGCCGAAGCACCTCGTCCCTGTGCATAATCAATTGCTCCCGCGAGTGGGCTAAAATCAGCCAGTCGTCGAGATAATTGAGTATGCGAATGCCCGCGAGCCGAAGGGGCGCTAGGGCACCCTCCGCGAGTTTGGTGAAGACCCGCGGAGACAGAGAGAGCCCGAAGGGGAGGACCTTGTACTGCCACGCTCGACCCTCGAACGCAAACCGCAGAAATTGGCGGTGGCGTGGAAGAATGGAGACATGGAAATACGCGTCTTTCAGGTCTATGGCTGCAAACCAATCCCGAGGACGAACGCATTGGAGAATGCGCCTCTGCGTGAGCATTCTGAACGGCAGCTTGTGCAGACAGCGGTTCAAAACGCGCAGATCTAGGATTGGCCGTGACCCACCGCTCTTTTTGGGTACGATGAAGTATGGGCTGTAAAACCCACTCTCCATCTCGGCTGGAGGAACCGGCTCGATTGCACCCTTCGCCAGGAGGGTAGCAATCTCCTCTCGCAAGACAGGGGCGGACAGGGGGTTGACCCTGGAGAAATACACGCCCGTAAACTTGGGGGGCCGTTTCGCGAACTGAATCGTGTAACCGAGTCTGATTGTGCGTATGAGCCACCGCGAGGGGCTGGCCCGCGCTAACCAGGCAGGCAGAGCCCTCGCTAATGGAGTCATCGCTACAATCGCTGACGTACCAGCGGTGGGGCAGCGCGGAGTGGGTGTGCTGATCCGGGAAGCACGAGGGTCCCGCGGAAAAGCTGGAGGAGAGCGATTCGCTCTGGCTCCGAACCCTGACTCCGGAGAGGGGGCTGGAGGGCTGAGGGAAGGGAGACCGTCCCCCCAGCGCTCGTGAGCCACTGGCGAAGCACGTAGAGTCTGCGAGCCGGAAGGCAGCGCGTCCCGGACTGGCAGAACTCGTGCAGTCACATCCGGGGAAGGGAAAAAGTGCTCTTTTACTGATGTTTTGGTGGCACTGAAAGTACCGTTGTTATCGGGGCCCCGCCCTCCAGCGGGGAAAGAGCAAGTTTCCTCTTCTCCGGATGGCCTGTCTCAGGGACGCTTCGCGGTCCGTTTACCGGACTTAACGGCGCCCTGGGCAGGAGGGGCTGCCTGCTTTCGAGGTGAACGCCGCGCCCGCTTGGCCGGAGGCGCAGGCGGGGGCGGGGCAGCACTCGTTGGCGGGCGCCCTCGGCGAGGAACAGCGGAGGTGGATGGCTCGGCGGGCGGAGCGGGCTTACGGCCACGCCGATAGATGACATTGCCCATCGCATCCGACTGCTCTTTCACCGCCTTGAATTCCTGGGTGAATTCACCGACGGTGTCGCCGAACAGGCCAGCCTGGGATATGGGCGAGTCAAGAAAGCGAACTTTGTCAACGTCGCGCATATCGGCCAGGTTTAGCCAGAGGTGGCGTTCCTGAACCACAAGTGTGGACATCGTCCTCCCCAGCGCACACGCGGCGGACTTAGTAGTCCGAAGAGCATAGTCGGTCGCGGTGCGCAGCTCATGTAATAAGCTTGGGTTGGACCCGCCCTCGTGCAGCTCGGTCAGCGCCTGCGCTTGGTAGCGCTGGTAGGTGGCCATCGCGTGCAAAGCAGAAGCAGCCTGGCCCGCAGCCTTATAAGCTCTGGCTCCGAGGGAGGCAGACAACCTACAGGCTTTGGACGGGAGGCGGGGCAAACCCCGCCACGTAGAGGCGCCGCGCGGACAAAGATTGACCGCGATAGCGCGCTCCACTGACGGGATCGCCTCATACCCCCTGGCAGCTCCGCCGTCAAGGGCGGTGAGGGCGGAGGCACTCGCAGCACGGGCAGAGAAAGGTGCCCTCCAGGACTGCGTGAGCCTACTGTGCACTTCCGGGAAGAAGGGGACGAGAGGCTTCGAAGGCTTCGCCTTCTGGTCCTCTACGTAGCACCCATCTAGTCGGTCCGGCCGCGGAGCTGGGGGATAAACCATCTCCAACCCCACGGCCGAAGCAGCCCGGGAAAGCACGGCTAACATGTCCGCTTCAGGATCCGATTTGACAGCGCTCACCTGCCCGGAGGGGGCGAGCGGGTCCGGATCTTCGTCGGACAGTGAAAGCCCACCCTCCGATGCCGCGGAGGACATCTGATCTCCGGTGTCAGCGAGTGTGAGAGCTACCATCTGGTTAGACGGATCACTCTCACCACCCGAAGCTTGGATGGAGCGCCGTGAGGAGCGAGAGGTCCGCGAGCCCGTGGGCGGCGGATTAGCTCCCGCTGAAACCCTCAGATCTGCCCGAGCGCCCGCTGCTTTTTTAGAACAGGAGGCAACTGGGGTGGCTCGCTCTCTTGCGAAAGTTAGCCGCGATCTTAGCTGTGCAACGGTCATGGCATCGCAATGACGACATGAACCGCCCGCGAGCACCGCATTAACATGCTGGACCCCCAAACATGCAATGCAGTGATCGTGTCCATCATCCGGAGACAGGAAACCCCCGCATCCAGAAACGCACAGTCGGAGCGCCATCCTGAAAAGGACGTGCTGCACGACTGTGTTGCTCTTTTAGGAAAGTTGCAACTATACGCACCGCTCTGGAGGACCGGACCCAAAGAACCGCAGGCAAGGGAGTAACCCAGCTCGACCGTCTGCCACCGCGAAGACCCACTCTGGACCGGGAGACACACTCGTTCGCTCTGAAGTGCTGATCAGCAAGAGGAACCCTCATCGACTCACTCAGAAAGGATCTGAAGCGAAAAGGATGGCGTCTGCTGGCTTCAGGTGTGCTTATATGCTGAGATGATTGCAGATGTCGCACACCTGCGCAAGCTTACGCTGCCAATTAATTTCATTCATTGGCCCGTTCAATACTCTCCAGATAAGCGGCTTCTGATCCGAATCCTCCCATTCATGGCACTGAAGTTCCCCAACCGAAGGGGAACCATAGATATGCAAAACACTCTACGGACAATGTGATTGGGCTAGTTTTGATTCGCAGTTGGGTGGGTTTTGTTACACTTACCTGGCAAACTTGGCTAGAAGAATTGTTTGTGCAAATATAAGCTAACACTTTCATTGAACTTTCAACAGCATATATGTTGTCTTAATGTTACTGTACTTACTGTTGATGTCAATGTGACTGTGTAATGTTTGGGGTGGGTATGGACTTGATGTTTTTGATATGTGTTTTGATCATTGTATTGAATCAGAACTGAATGCAGACTTTTTATAAAACTCACATTCAATTGTTATTATATTCGTTATTCTTATTTGTCTGTGAATGTGTTTCTGTATTGTTGCTCATACCTTTTTTAAATAGTGTAATTATTTGTATGGATAAAGTTAATGTTATTAAGAAAATTTTATTTCAATTAGGTCAAGTACAAAATATATCAAGTACAACAAATAGTTTTGTCTTATATATATATATATATATATATATATATATATATATATATATATATATATATATATATATATATATATATAAGGGATGTAACGATTCATCGTGAGCCAGTTGAACATCGATTCAAATGTGTGACGATTTCAATTGGTAGAAGTGTTGAATGAATCGTGATACATTTTTTGAACAGAGGTGGGCGCTGTGTTTACAGGCGGAAACTCACTTTACTTGCACATCAGCAGCGAGCAAAAGGTGGGGCGGCAGAATAAAATGACAATGGTAAAGAGCGCCAGAAATACTGCAAAAAAAAGTTTACTTACAGAACAACGAATATGATGCACATACAAACCGTCAGCACAGTGAAAAACTACTGTCACAGATGTATATGCGCAAAAACACTAATTAATAAGCCAAACCACACGGACCGGATGATTTGCAGCTCCGTGTTTTCATAGTGAAAGTATGAAGATGTTTTTTAGACTGAAAGAGAAAGGTGTGTTACAGAAGCAGGTATTAGATTAGTTTTACCATCTCCTTTTCAAATTAGTTTACACATATTTTAGTAATTTGCTTATTATTATTTAATATTTAATAATGCTCAAAATTATCTCTTCTTAAGTATATCACACTGATACTTATACTTATTAACTATAGTAATATTAATTATTCACTTTTATCACTTTTTTAATCATATTCAACTCCTGTAATTTTATAATCAGTATTTTATGCCAGTGGCCAGTCCCCTGGATTGCAGGGCCTATTGACCACCTCTTTACACACTTCTCTTTGGTTTAGGAAAGGCTTTCCTCTCCACACCAGTCATCTCGGTCCCCAGTGAAAATGTTGTTTTCAGCAGAGGACACTGTAAATGTGCAAAGACCTCAGCTGATGCCAGAAAACAGATATTCTGATATTTCTTTAAAAATGTAAAATCCCAGCACAGTCACAGGTTTAGTTTGTTCATATAATAGTGAGTCTTATCTAGTTTCTATTATTCTTTTTTTATTTATTTGATTTTAAAATAGTAATTTAGTTATGGCAGAAAATGTATTATTTTGCAAAAAAATGTGCAGCATTTAAGAAAAAATGAAAAAGCGCTTCACCTTAAATTTGTTTCAAATAAATTTGTTAAAAAAGCTGAAATAAATCGTGAATCGTGAAATTAGTACCGTGAATTCTAATGAATCGTGAGTCAGGTAAATTATTACATCTCTTTTAAACACACACACACACACACACACACACACACACACGTGTATTTACAACAGAAGTCGTTTTGAAGAGTGACCTGTTTATTTATTTTTTTATCCATACAATTAAAGTCAGTGGTCTCAGAACAAAACTACATAGGTTTACAGTGAAATGAGAGTAAAGAGTTTACTTCTAGGTTAATTATCCAAAAATTTCACCAAAAACAGGAAGACAGTTCTAGGCAAAACAATTGATCTTAGGAAAGACTGAATAAAACAACACACTGACCTTACACTGGCCTGTTTGCTCAACTCCAAACTTATCTGATTTCAAAATCAAGTGATTATTTCATTTCCTGAGATAAGTACCACAGTCTCGCAAGCTCGTTAAAGTCTTTTTGTCATATGCTAATTTTGGAAAAGCAAACACAGTGGCTGGAGGGAAATATCTATTGTTGCCAGACTAGAGACTGTTCAGATGCGAGCAGACAAAATCAAATGAACTGCTTCATTATCAACACGATCTGGAATGCGAATGGAGAGTTCAAAACACTAACATATTCGCTTTGCGCAGAGGCTCATCAAGTTAATGCCGTCATAAAATCACTTTTAAATATAACCACACTTCACATTGGGTGTCAGAAGACACGCCAGCAATAGGAACAAATGTTTATGGAGAGCTATTTTTAGGTTATCAGTATGCAAAATATGACGGGACGAGTGCCAGCCAGTTCTCAGTGTTCTAGGTCAAATGGGTAAAACGTCCAGATTTGTTGATGTTATCTCAAAACACACTTGAACAAGCGTGGAGTGGCTCCTAAACTTTCTTGTCCAGGTCTCTGTCTGTCGCCACAAGCTGTTATCTGATGGTCATGGCTCTTTGGCTATTTGCATTTGGTTCCTATTTGAACATTACAAGGCCACAAGGAGAACTGCATCCATTATATAAAGTCAGACGGTTCGTGCTTAGGAAATGAGCCTCCAATTATAGTGACCTCAGGGGGCAGCTGGGAGCCTTAAGGAAAGGAATATTGAAGATAAAAAGAAACGGAAAAAGGAAACTTAAGAAATTGTACACGTGTGATATTGTGTTTAAAGGTGCCATTGAATGAAAACATACCTAGACAGAGCTGAATAATTAGAGCTCAGTACATGAAAATGGCACACTGTAAGCCTGAAACTCTTACAGTTGAAAACTTGTTCTCATGTAAATCTTGGGAGTGTAAAATCCCAGTGAAAAACAAGCCAATCACATTAAAACACAGACTTTGACAACCCACATGGATTCATTAATATGCATGGCCAAGTCTGTTTGATAGGCAAAATTTTATCCTAGTAAGATACCAGTAAAGATATTTTTATTTTTAATTTTTAAACGGGTGGTCCAAAATGTAATTTTAAGGCTTGGTTGTGTTAATAAGAAAAAAAACAATGTGTGCTCATGTTTCACTTAAAGGAAATCACTTTAGTTTTTCATAAATCTCACTTTGATCATATACAGCTACTCAGCTAACATGAAAACGAAAATGAAAATGAAATGAAAGGCCCGCCCTCAAGTAACTCTGATTGGTCATCGTCATAATGTGCTGCGATTCGCGGATCGGCTCCACATGACGCCCATACAAGCACGCGCGTTTTGTGTAAACAGTCAGTCAACAAGTGTCTGTAACGAGTGAAAATGGGATGCGGCTCCTTTAAGAGAGTGTGTGTGCCATTGTGTGTGTGTGTTTATGTGTGTGCGTGTGTATACTATGAACTATTTGTAACATATACTATGAACTATTTGTAACATGAGAAGCTCATGTGCGCGGGAGCCATGTTTATTTTTATTTTTCTCTCATACTCGGTTTAAGTTATTTTCTGTGGTGACGCTGGTGACAGAATAAAGCTTAAAATGTGGGATGAGACCTGTGTGAGCCTTGATTGATTTTTTTGTGCTGTTACACTCCAGTTAGTGGAGTTCTGCTGTATTTATTTTTTAAATCAATGCATTACACAACGTCTTTTACTCATATCCAGAATATGCAGGTGTAAGTAACATGAATCATTCACATATCTTTTGCGACTTCATTATCTGAGATGTAAAACGCACGGAAAAGCTGCCTATATAGAGAGACAATGCAAAGTCGCGCACACACACATAGAGAGAGGGGCTGCACGTGTACGTGTACTTGTACGTGTATATGTGTGTGTGTGTGTGTGTGTGTGTGTGTGTGTGTGTGTGTGTGTGTGTGTGTGTTTGTTTGTTTCTAGCAGTTTGACTAAAAAATATGGATTTGTAGCTAAATCGTTATCATAAACGATTATAAAGCGAACATAATTTCCCTTTGTTTACATCTTTGCTACAACATACCGTTAAGACTAGACACTGTACAAATCAGGATCAATTTTAACAAATAAAAACACAGTTCGTGGCTCAGAGATCACAGCGTCTCCTTGTAGCTGCTCCATCTTTTAGGTGATTTTAACCGACTCTAGCACTAGACTGGGAGAGATTCTGGAAACTGTTTTGTCAAATCATGCTTGCTATGTATTTTATAATTCTCTGGAACATAATTAATATTGAAGTGTAAGCACTTCTGTCTTTGTGTCGTGTCATTTGGAAGCCCAAATACTGAAACAGAAAAGCTTTGTGGAAATAGCAGGATGGCATTTCTTCCTCTGCTGTAACGTTACAGCGCCTTTGGCCACGGCCCTTAGCTGCGCAGTGTGTGTGCGCGGTAAACAAACCTTTGTGATCTCACAAGGGCCAGAAGTATTTTTTGTAGTCCCCAAAATTCGTTCATTGTAGGCTTTGCTAAGCTAACTCTGTAAAATTCAAGGTCTCCCTTTGCATTGAACTTTGAGCATTTCACATTCAGAGATGTTGTTTATGTTCACACAGCTACATTACACATCACAAGTTTAAAGTATGATATCATAGTGGACCACCACTTTAAGTATCTAAGCTTATATTATACCTACTATGTATGTGGGACTCTTATTTTGAAAATGGGACCATTTTATAAAACTTCTTCTTTCTAAAGAAGTTTTATGATCTCATCTGTCCACATACATGGGGCGATAACTGTTTTCAAGGTATACCGCGGTTTGAACGTCAAGGTTTTAAAACCGCAAACATTTTCTGCTATACCATTCCTACAGTACATGTAAGCTTTTTTTAACAGAATTTTTTATTGCTTGTTTTTAGGATAATATTATCTCCATCAGAAAAGATATCCAAATATGTTGTTTTAATTTTTAAAGAAATTTGTGATTTTGAAACTAATGAAGACAGCATAAGTCAATGATTCATTTAGGCTGATTCACTTTATTGCTCCTATATATATATATATATATATATATATATATATATATATATATATATATATATATATATATATATATATATATATATATTTTTTTTTTTTTTTTTTCCTTTTTCAAAACAGTTCAGAACAAAACAACAATAAAAAAACTTACATTTTTAAGGGATCATGGACACAAAAAAGTCATACAAAACAAGTGTCAAAGGTCACCGAAAGCAATATTATTTACTTTCGTATTTATCGTTGATAAAATGTTGCTATATAAAATTTTGTTAAGGGTTACACATCAAAGATTAACAGGCTCCAGATACATATAAAGTAAAAGCACCACAATAAAATTAATTTTTTTTTTTTTTTAATTTTTGCTGAGTAAATTCCCAGGTAAATATTTTTTTTTAATTACATTCCAGATTCAATCCGATTATTGCATTTATTTCTTTATTTAAATATTGCCAATAAGTGTGTATAATATTACATTCCCAAAATATGTGGAAATGATTAGCCAATACATTTCCACATTTACTTCAACATTCACAATTTTTTTATCTCTATAGTTTGAAAATATTTTATTATAATTGTTATAAAAAACTGATAACATTTTATCAAACAAATTCCCTTCATAAATCTGAATTAATTGTGATTATCTGTGTTTCCCAAATAGTTACCCGTTCCTCATTTGTTGTAATTATATTGGCTTCCTTTTCCTATTTTTATTTTATATTCCAAAACATTTTAAATGTTTCTTAACTTAAAATATATTGTGTTTAAAGGGTGAAAAGATTTTGTTTTTAATCCAGACATTTAAAAGGAATCATGAAACCGTGATATTTTTATCCAAGATTATCATACTGTCAGAATCTCATACTTGCTCTTAAACCGGATACTGCCTAAGCACAGTACATCTAATTACAAAATGTAGGATATATGGATTACAACTTTATTCAGTGTCACCCTGAAGAGGCACAAGGTCTTTTTTAAATGTATCTTTTTTCAGTTTAACCATATTATATTACATCTAATTTGTTGCATACTGTATGTTTGTAATGAGGCAACAGACAAATGTAACCTGCTTAATATATGTGTTTAAGGCATGTTTATTTACCATGCCATATAACTTAGCTCTTTCTGGGAGTTTTACTAATATTTTGTGTGTCCGTGTGTCCGTGTGTCCGTGTGTGTGTGTGTGTGTCCGTGTGTGTGTGTGTGTGTGTGTGTGTGTGTGTGTGTGTGTGTGTGTGTGTGTGTGTGTGTGTGTGTGTATGAGCATCAGGACAGACATGAGCTGAAAAGACATCAGAGCATTGCTCATTTATATTAAACACCTTTCCAAATATGGTCAAAACCAATAATATCATATTACAGTCAATACCTAGAGTTGAAAAATGACCTGTCAAACCAAGTGTGAAGACTTTTTGCACTTACTTAAGCCACATAACTTCTATGTAAATGGCAGAGAACAATTTAATATAAAATTAAAAAAAGTATTCTGTGGCATCTTTAATACGTATAACCCCACAGGGTCAAATTTACCCATAGTTGCTATTCAAATATACATAACATTTTCATATTCATAACATTTATTCATTGTCCTTCAGCTTAGTCCCTTATTTATCAGGGGTCACCACAGCAGAATGAACCACCAACTATTCCGGTATTTGTTTTACGCAGCGGATGCCCTTCCAGTCACAACCCAGTTCTGGGAAACACCCATACACTCTCCCATTTACACACCCACTCATACACTATGGCTAATTTAGTTCATCCAATTCACTTACACTGCATGTCTTTGTACTGTGGGGGAAACTGGAGCACCCTGAGGAAACCCATGTGAACACAGAGAGAACATGCAAACTCCAAAGAGAAACGTCCACAGGCCCAGCCGGGACTCGAACCAGCGACCTTCTTGGTGTGAGATGGCAATGTTACCACTGAGCCACTGTGCACATGCACATGACAGATTTTCAATAAAATATTTAGGGCTCCCAATTATTCACTTTTACTAAAATGCATGTTATTTACACTCCACAGTTGTTAATATTTTGTTTTGCTAAAAAAATATTTAAATAGTACATTTCTGCCTATAAGGACCACAGGGCCAAATATACCTGGCATTATTTTTGTGCAACTCATGTTTAAGTGTTCTATATGTTGCCAGGCAACATCTTTCACCCACTGACATAGCAGTAATCAGTTGTGAAAGAAGGAGATTATTAAATGCCAAACAGGTATTAGAGACACTAAATTCCATGAGTGAGGGTCAGTGTGATGTGTGGTGGGTTAATATGATGGGTGAGTGTTGTGTTCTGGGTCAGTTCAGAATTGTAGATGATGACTAAAAATAAGCATTTCATGACTCTAGACATTACTTTGTGAAAGCAGTGGCATAATGCAGTGACAATACATCTTCTGGCTATTTCAAAACAGTAGTCACATGCATGGAAAGTTTTACTCGCTGGTGGTTTTAGCTATAGAATAGACCCTTGGCAGTTTTAATGTTAATATGTGCATGCTACTTCCAGGTGGCTTCCCAGAATTATATATAAAGAGGTTGAAAGAGCAAACCGCCTGTTTTTCGGTGCATGTTCTTCTCCAGATGGGACTGTGTCAAACTTGCTTCATAAAATCAAAGAGCGATTAAGCAGTGGTGTAAAAACTAGGTTGCTCCTCCTGTAAGTCTGGGCCAAAACGAGAACTGGTTCATTATCGCTCTGCAGGGCTGATGATATTTATTAGGTGGAGTTTAATTGAAAGTCCAGACGGTGGTTAAGCTTTCTGATGACTGGGGCTTTAAACCTTCTTTATTAGAATGCTGTCTGTAATGCTGTCTCTCAACTAATAGATTTACATACATTTTCACATCTATTTCTGTTTATTAATAACGGTTTATTTAAAAGAACTTATATATATATATATAAATTGTGTGCGTGTGATCATTAAATGTGGGATCATTAAATATCTACATTTTGTTTAATTTTAGCCTCTGTTGATTACATTGTAAAAAGAAAATCTTGTAATTTAATGGTAAAATACTGGCAGCAGGGTTTCCAGGACTAAACCGTAATTATAAAGTTTTATTACCGTTTTTCAAATTACGGCTTTTCTATAATTTAACAGTAAGATACTGGCAGCAGGGTTTGCTGCAATGAACCGTAATCCTATTGTGACATTACCGTTTTTCCAAATTACAGCTTTCCTGTAATTTAACAGTAAAATGCTGGCAGCAGGGTTTCCAGCAGTGAACCGTAATCCTAATGTTACATTACCGTTTTTACAAATTACGGCTTTTCTGTAATTTAACAGAAAGATACTGGCAGCAGGGTTTCCAGCAGTTGACCGTAGTCCTACAGTATAATACTTTGTTCTAAATTAAATAATAGTAATGCGTTTGTTCATCTGTTGATTAACAAAATGGAATTTTAAGTGGCACAAAATACAGAAGAAAAGAATAATGAAAAGAAAAGAGTATTATTATGCACAATGTTTATTAATATGCCCAAGGAAATAATGAAATTACTGGTCATTAAAACATTTAAACATTCTTCTAAATACACCCACTGAGAAACAGGAGAAGTCCACAGACCAAGAACATGCCGGATTTATTCAATTGACCAAATTTGGTACTGGTAGAGCCAGGAGTGGAATGTAATCTGAAACATAAAGAGTGTACATTTATTCCATATTAAAAGCCACATCTTATAAATAACCCCACAAATGTGCAAATATAGATGTTAAGTATGGGTTTAAGAATTTACAGTGTGTAACATCAGCTCATGAATCCCTAATGTTATTTTAAATATTGAGAAATTTATCAGTATGAAAAAAAGTATGAAAAAGCAAGATATTATACAGGTTTTAATTTACCTGAAGTTGTAGAGAGTTTTTAAGTGTGAAGATTTGCAAAACAGGCCATGAACATCCGTGAATCATCAAATTGGTGCAGACTCAGATATGGATGTAGCAGGAATGAAAGCTGAAAGGTATATTAATTAAACTTAAGTACAGTCACATGTTAAAAATGTAAAGATCACAAGCAGCATTTATCCAATTAATGACACAGAGACCACAAATATGCAAATATGGATGTTAAGTAGTTAAATATGCTTCACTTTACTTACCTTTATATACTAGTAGTATATTTGTAAATTTACTAATTGAATACAGTCTTCTACATTGGCATATTTTAGATTAGATAAAAGTATATTTAGTGTATATTAAGTGTACTATAGTAAACATAAAAGTACTGTTAAATTTGGCTGCAAATTTACAGAATTTTTTTACAGTGTATGAAAAAGCAGTTATCAGGATAATATGGGAACAGTGCCATATTCTGTCTCCTTTTCAGCAGTCTGCATTCGTTCCTCCACAAAGCCCAAATAAGTATGGGATGTAGGTAATTTTTTGTTGTGTATTAGATTTATTCTACTGTAAATGTGTGCTGTTCTGTCCAGAACAGTTACCCATTATTCATATATAGTCTATATATATATATATATATATATATATATAGATGTATTTATAAAAATCATGGCCCAGTCGTAATAATTATAAATAATCATGATTTCAATATTGACCAAAATAATACTGATGATGATTTCCATAATCGAGCAACCCTAATACACATCATTGCCTGTTCTCTATAAAAACATATAAATATAGTTTTTCCTTCTAGTTGCACCTATTTTTACATTCGACTGGTAAATCCATCAGCATCCACATGGAAAAACAAATTCAAATATTTCTTTCCCTCTGAATAGCAGAAAATTCATTTTCCGCACCACATTTCCAAACACACACTACAGATCTGCTCCCTCCAGTCCCCCTGCTGAGCTGGTCCCCATTCTGCATTTGCATTACATCGACTAGATCTCATCTCCGCCTTCACTTTTGTCTGCCACCTCCATCTCGACACATAATGAAATTGTCTCGCTTGTCTACCTGATTTAATGTTGTTTAACAATGCTGCAGTCAAAGACGAATGATGAGAGAAGGCCGCTTGAGGTGAGAACTAAAAATGGAACTGGGTGCAAACCTCACCAGGTTGACACGGGCTGTGCTTAGAGCTGTTTGCTCTGGTTAAATATGCTGACTGAAAGCTGACGGATGGTTAGTTGGTCAATCAAGGTCACTTAGAGTTGAACGCAATCCTGTGTGACTCCTGTGTTTTTATATGTAAAAATAAAACAGGTCCGAACCAAATTATGTTCTGCTCTGTCCTTGCACATGCATATGTATTTGCTTTTAGTTGCATCATTACACTACTACTGAATCAACAGTGTGAAACAAACAGCACAAGCATTGTTTAATCACTGAAATAAAGCAGTTCACTGTAGCCAACCAAAAGCATACATTGCAATGGGTTTGTCGGATTTGTATATTATTTTTAGCAATTCAAAAAAGCCCATCACAGCAATGAGTTCTACTATAACATAGGGCTGGGCAATATTGCAAAAAAAAAAATAATCACGATATCATGTTTCAAATCATTGGATATTGATAATTATTGAATATTTTTAACAATATATTTAGGAATATTAGAATTTGTTGTTATTTAACCACTTTATTTTAAATAACCAACATTACTAAGGCAAATAGTTTTAATAGTCAAAAGCAAAAATATTTAAACCAAATATCTCATCTCTTATATTAAAATAAACATAAGTGTTAAAGAGACTCTTAAACTTAATAAATACAATGTTACAACGTGTTTGCAATGGTAATCAACATCTGTAAGGTGTCAATAATAATGACACAGTAAACCTTTAAACAAAACAAATTATGATAACTAAATCTGAGCTTTCAAGTAAAGGAACTAACCATCATTGTTCAAATACATATTGCAACATTTCAAAATTGGAATTTGAATGACTATATTACCCCTTGGCTAAAAAAATCTTTCAGATGGGGAGCTGGAATAGGATGGACAAGAAAAGAAACCAAAAAGCCATTCTGGCGACATCCTTTTTTATTTACAGTCTTCTCACTGCTGCTATACGGCACTGATTTTCGCATGTGTTGTTATTCTGACCTGAAATGACCAGTACGAGCCTGTAGTTTCCTTTACCATTTTTTATGGCGTCTCTCGTAACTAGGTAACCATCAACCATTTTCTCAGTGGAAGACAAACGGACAAACCATTGATAACTTCATACCGAACTTTTTTTTATCGTCAATGGTGTTCAGTCAATAAACATCGATACCAATTTTATCGCCCAGCCCTAGTGTAACATAAAAGTATTGTTGTGAGCCAGTTCTTTTCAGTGAATCAGACAAATAGAGCACAACCGGAGGGGTTTGGCACCAGAAAGTAGTGAAAAAAGTGTTTTTCATAATTGCAGTCAAACAGAACTATTGACAATTATGAGCCTGTTTTTGTCAGTAAATCAAACATAAACATTATAAAACAAAATTGTTCAAATTAATATGATTTACTTTATTAAGTGATGTAATTAAACACTTTATTGTGCTACTAATAACATTTGTCTTCAGAACGTGTTATTCTAATCAGTCGGTTCTTTTTAGTTAATCAAAAACTAGATTTTAGCCAGACTTCCAGGTGATTGACTAATGCGCTGGTTCTGTTCACTTAAAAAATAAACAGAGCAACCAATTTAGTTCAGCTACACAACACATGACTCTAATGATTTGGCTGTGTTCACCAAATCACAATGCAACCAATGTATTTTAATACCAGAACAAATGAGAATCATAAAAAGTTTATTTCCAGGTATGTGTACACATATGAGGACACAAATGACTCCAATGAGTAAGTTCTGTTCATTGAATCAAACTGCAACCAATGTAGTTCTGCTCTAAAACAAATGACACTAATGAATCAGCTGTGTTCATTAAATCAAAATGTGCAATCAATATAGTTCAGCTATAGGACAAATCACAATTTAAAAAAACATAATTTTACTTTATTTTGAGCTGTTTATTTTCAGCGCTTTAAACACAAAAATGCCAACTTATGTTGCCTTCTGAATTCACCTTCTGAACGAATCACACAAATAGAGTCAGATGTATTTAGTAAATAAAAAAACCTAATGTTTGAACTGTGACAGTAAAACCATTGCAGTTTCTTTGGTTGTTTAATTATGTAAACAGATAATCACATAATTTTTTTATTTAATGAAAAATAGATGACAAATGTGACTAAAATGTTTGTTTGTGTTTTATGTAATATAAGATTTACCTAATCAAATATCAAACATAATATTGTAAAACAATATAATATAATATAATATAATATAATATAATATAATATAATATAATATAGGCTACACAGTGGGTAGCACGTTTGCCTCACAGCAAGAAGGTCGCTGGGTTGCTAGTTCGATCCTTGGCTCAGTTGGCGTTTCTGTGTGGAGTTTGCATGTTCTTTCTGCGTTCGCGTGGGTTTCCTCCGGGTACTCCAGTTTCCCCCACAGTCCAAAGACCTGCGGTACAGGCGAATTGGGTAGGCTAAATTTTCCGTAGTGTATGAGTGTGTGTGTGTATGTGTGGATGTTTCCCAGAGATAGGTTGCGGCGGGAAGGGCATGCGCTGCATAAAAACTAACTGGATAAGTTGGCGGTTCATTCCGCTGTGGCGACGCCAGATTAATAAATTACCTAAGCCGACAAGAAAATGTATGAAGGAATAATATAATATAATATAATATAATATAATATAATATAATATAATATAATATAATATAATATAATATAATATATTATAATATAATATAATATAATATAATATAATATAATATAATATATAACACAACACATTGATAATGCATGCAGTTCCTGATCGGAATACTCATACCTTGAAAGTACTAGAATCTACAACAGAACCAGTTGTTTGAGGTATTATAAGACTCAACATGATTCTTATCCACAGCCATCTGTTAAATCTCGAATGTGTTTGTGTTTTGAAAATGCATTGTACTGCAGGTTGAATAATAGGAGCCCAAACATGTCATTAAACAGCACTATAAAGTGTCCTCCACTTGTTTGTGACACAGTTTTATGTGCCACCACTGTGATGGAGCGACTACACCCACGCTTTTCCCTTTTCATTCACTCCAGGAAGCCTCTCCACCATGTTTGTTTGGGTTACTGTAGAATCACGCAGCCGCATGACCCTGGGTCAGATTCAATCTCCGACTCTGATCCACCCAAGTCTTGCCCAAAATAGAGTCTAATAGTATTTGCATTCTGCCCAGACCCTGCTGTATGGGTCAGTGGTGCTGGATGCAGTGAACTGAACACTCCCTTCTGGCCTGGACTCTTAACAGCTCTTAGAATTTGCATTGGGATCCTATTGTGATCCAGATTCGTGCTTTTGCAAGGGAGGGAAGTCAATAGGAGGGACATTCACACACAACAGAGATCAATAGAGCTATTATTCTTCTGGCTGCCTGCTGCACCGGCTAACGTCTCAGTTGCTGCATAAGTTCAGATTACAGGAAAATACTGAACGCAGCTGTCTGCCCTGGAGTTTTATGTTGTGAAATGATTTTTGAGTTTGCATGCAAATTTTCTGCATGAAGTTGAGTGGTTTCTTAACCCCAGCGATGAACGCTAAATGAAGCTTTGATTTCAAGCTGTTTTTGTTGATGTGGGCTATAAAGCACTGATTCTGTTCTGTAACATTCTACTTAAATTAGCCTTATTCTCTTCACAAAATGCCCTATTTAATTTACCACAGGCTTATTGGGGATATGTGCCCAGGGCAATATCTTTGGAAACCATGCCCGGTGCTATACGTTCTGCTGCATTTAGCGTGTAAAATGAACGATACAGGGTGCTACGATACTATCGAAAACTTTTGTTGCTCTTCACGCTACTGCTGACAGCTTATTCAATTCATGTTTATTTTTATAATGGTTTTACAATGTAAACGATTGTGTCGCAGCAGCTTAACATAGAAGTTCTAGTAAATTGAAACTATCAGTCCAGTTTCCAGAGTTGAAGTTCAGTTTAGTTCAGTTCAGTGTGGTTTCATTTTTACTGCTGAAAGTTCAAATACTGAAGAGCAAATCTATTGATGTGTAGCTCCACAAGTCCGATTACCTATGTATGGACCTTCGTATGGACAGCTTACATAGTTTACATGGTCAATTTGCTTGGTAGTTCACCTTGTATGGTGTCGAACTCAACACAGAGCTGATATATGCATTACACCATCCGGCCAGCCTATCACAATTGTGTGCGAGGAGGACATACATTGAGATTCACAGAAATGTACACAGCAGACTCTAATGAACTTACAAGAAGGATGTTTAAATGGCAAGTGTGAGAAAACATGAACCATTAATGTCTTTTGGATTGTCAAAATGTACATGGCTCTAGTGGTTTTGTATAAATAAAAACTGCAACCTGATGTAGGCCTGTTCACACATCTCTGGTTTGATGTCATTTGATGTCATGTTTTCTCCTGCACATTTTCATGTAGATATAAAACTATTTTACATATCATCAGAAAAGTGGCTAATTCACACTAATGCATGCGATTTCATTCATATGAAAATGTATAATTCTTAAACGGAGGCATGCAAGAAGTCTCTTATGCTCTATATGGAAATCATGTTATCTGTAAACCATAAACCCCACCTTCTTTAAGATTCAAACATTTTAACTAAGCCAATTATATCACTCATTTTGACACTGATGACAGACTAGCCTTATCTAATGCATTTGATATGTGTTGTTTTATCAAAGAAGTTCAGTTGGGATTTTAACTAAACCAACTTCGTTTGGAAGGCTGCTCGCAGAGCATGCTATTAAAGTGTTGTCATGATAATTTATTAAAGGTGAGGTTTATTGGCCATCTTTAAAGTTATATATATCCAGTTTATAGAGTTAATAAAGGAAGCAGGTGCAGGCCACAACATTTTGGAACGTATATTATTTATTTCTGAAATAAAGTATTTCTGTTTAATTTTATGTGTTTGTTTTTATTTGCTTTTTTTATTTGCCAAAATCTGACAACACTGTTGAGTCATTCTCTGTGATTTTTCACTTGCACATAAAGAGACAGCACAGATTTGTTTAAATACATTATTCACAACTAGTCCAGATCAGATCTGTTTACACTGTGTTTATACGCCTTTGCCACTGCCTGTCATTCTTAGCAGTTGTTGAATGTGCTTATCACTTTCAAATTTTCAGATTTCGCAAAATACTAATCTTTGTGCATACATAACAACATTTGAGACTAAAAGCTGACAGTCAACATATCTGCTACATATGTAAGGTAGCAAGTTAGAAATTGTTATTGGTTCCCAGAAGCGAAATGGAGACTGGGCTTTTGCCATTGTTAGCCCCAAATTGTGGAATACTCCACCTCTTTCTATTAGGATAATCTCCACACAATCCTTGTTCAATGGAAACTGAAACTTCACCATTTGAATAAGCCTATAATACCCAAATCGTCTACGCATGTTATATATAAAGTCAGAATTATTAGCCCCCCCTTTGATTTTTTTTTCTTTTTTAAATATTTCCCAAATGATCTTTAACAGAGCAATGAAATTTTCACAGCATGTCAGATAATATTTTTTCTTCTGGAGAAAGTCTTATTTGCTTTATTTTGGCAAGAACAAACCTTTTAAAGTTCAAAATTATTAGCCCCTTAAAAACTATATTTATTTTGATTGTCTACAGAACAAACCATTGTCATACAATAACTTGCTTAATTACCCTAACCTGCCTAATTAACCTAGTTAGGCCTTAAATGTCACTTTAAGCTGTATAGAAGTGTCTTGAAAAATATCCAGTCAAATATTATTTACTGTCATCATGACAAAGGTAAAATTAATCAAACTATTCACTTAAAGTTTTTGTTCAAATGTAAATTAAAGAAATATTGAGAAATGTTTTTTCCACAACGGTGTCTCTTGTACATTGACATATTATCTTTTGCATTAAGCCTGTGTCATTTCTGGTAAAATCTGCCAGTGGTATGAATATTTTGTGGCTTAACTGTATATGCTTTATGTATTGTATGTTGTCTTATTCCTTTGATTTGATATTTTTCATTCCTATTCGATTTGGATTTTACAATAGGTGTACAATACAATGGTCAACGACTGTGCTATCTAAATAAGCTATAGAGAGTAAGAACTGACAACCAATTTTATCTTCAACCTTCAACCTTCATCTTAAACTACAATTACTAATAGTTGCAGCGAGCTTGCAACTCATTTATTATAATCAATTCCAAAGCAAATGGAAGCACTTCACCGTCTTCCCTCTCAGACGGGGTGCAGCTGTGGACCTCTTCACCTCAGCCTGGCACTCGAGGTCTACACCCCTGCATCAGCAACAATGGAGGTATTAGAAGGCCCTGTTAAGCTGCAGGCCTCTTCAAACAGGCAGCCAGCATGGTACCAGATCCAAGCCCTCAGCAGCTGCGCGGACCCCCATTCACTTCTCTGACAGAAATCCCAAAGACTGCTTAATGCAGGGCTCTCTCCAGTCAAAAGACTGTTTCTTATGTCTTTATTATCTCAGAAAAAGGACACACAGATTCTTTTTGTGCCAGTACACTTTCATTTGCCAAAGCCAAGCAGTCTTGTTTTTTTTTTGAAAAGGGTATCAAAGAGAGAAAGGGGGTTTTATAACAAGCCCGGAGCAGAGCGGAGCAGGTCTCGTCGCCTGAAACGTCTTATGTTTCACTGCCTCTTTTCCTGGTATCTGACGCTGGGCCACGGTAATTAGACTGAAAATCCTTCAGCATGGGCCTCTGCATAAAACTCTCTTTGATGGGGAACTTGATTTCCTCAACATTCTTTTTCTTTGGCTTAGTTGGCGTATGCCCATATCAGGCAATCCCACCTCACTCCTTATTGGATTGTGACCTACTGTACCAACACACTTGTGACACCCTGCCCTGTGCTGGTACACAGAATCCAATTGGACATGCTCTATAAATCATCGCCCACATCCTTCTGCTGCAGAATGGAAAATAAAACAGCACACATATACAGGCCTGCAGCCCTGGAAAGAGGAAGCACAACTGGAATGTATTCAGCCAAAGGAACAGGGCTTATTAAATACATATAAGCAGCTGGAAGTGTTCAGATACATGGTGGAAAGTGTGTGTGTGTGTATAGCAGAAGTGTGCCAGTTTTAGTGTTGGGCAATATACTGACAGGGATAATATATATATAGTACTTTTATATTTTTTATTATTTTAAAAATTGTAGACAGTATGTATAATTATTTATTAATGTATTTCCAAATTCTAAATATATTAATTTGTTTGTTTACTCATATATTTTATATAAGGGTATATATCTGACTAGTTTAATTGTCATTTTATGTGTGTTTTGACGGATGTATGGCATTATCTGTTATTTGTTAAACTTATGTGAACTTAATGTAACCCATGTACTGCTTAATCTTGGCCAGGACGTGCCTGTAAAAGAGTTTTTTATTTTTTTTTTTATCTCAATCTGCTTATTTCAAGGTAAATTAAAGGCTAAAAAATTTAAAATTCATACTAGGCAAAATTAAAAAAAATTTACAAACATATAATATCACAACATGTAATTGAAATTGACAGAAGTTTGTTTGAAGTTCATTCATTCATTCATTTTCTTGTCGGCTTAGTCCCTTTATTAATCCAGGGTCGCCACAGCAGAATGAACCGCTAATTTATCCAGCAGGTTTTTACGCAGCGGATGCCCTTTCAGCCGCAACCCATCTCTGGGAAACATTCACACACACAGCCTCACACACATTCATACACTACGGACAATTTAGCTTACCCAATTCACCTGTACCGCATGTCTTTGGACTGGGGGGGAAACCGGAGCACCCGGAGGAAACCCACGCGAACGCAGGGAGAACATGCAAACTCCTCACAGAAACACCAACTGAGCCGAGGCTCGAGCCAGCGACCTTGCTGTGAGGCGACAGCACTACCGACTGCGCCACTTGTTTGTCACCCTTGTTTGAAGTTATTATAATTATTTCATATTTGTCATAGAAGTATTCTATATTCATTTATTCATTTTCTCAGGTTAGTCCCTGTATTAATCTGGGGTGGCCACAGCGGAAAGAACCGCCAACTTATTTACCATATGTTTTACGCAGCAGATGCCTTTTCAGCTGCAACCCATCACTGGGAAACATCCATACACACTCATTAACACACGTACACCACAGATAATTTAGCTTACCCAAAGACCACATGTTGTTGTGGGGCAAACCGGAGCAACCGAAAGAAACTCCGAACAGAAATGCCAACTGACCCATTGAGGCTCGAACCAGCGATCTTCTGTCTGTGAGGCGATCGTGCTAACCACTGCAGCACCATGACGCCCAGTATTCTATATTATATAGTAGTAATTTAATATACTATAACCGTTTATATATTATAAATGGTTTATACATTATATAGCATGTACTGTGGTCTGAAAAAGTGTTTGACCCTTACAGATTTTTTATTTTGTCGATGATCATATCATCAAACTAATTTAAATACGATAAAGTAAACACAAGTAAACAAATCATGCAGTTTTTAAATTTTTTATTTTTTTCTTATTAAAGGAAAACAAACTACATAGCCCTGCATGAAAATGTTTGCATCTGCATAAAACATGTCAGAGTAATTGGCGGTTTATTCTACTGTGGTGACCCCTGATAAATCAGGGTATAAGACAAATGATAGTAATAAGAGTTTTAACTTGATGTTTTAAGTTACAAAGCTTAATGATATACTTTCACCGGCCACTTCATTAGGTACACCTGTCCAACTTTCTAATCAGCCAATCATATGGCAGCAATTCATCGCTTTTAGACATGTAGACATGGTCAAGATGATCTGCTGCAGTTCAAACCGAGCATCAGAATGGGAAAGAAAGGGGATTTAAGTGACTTTGAACGTGGCATGGTTGTTGGTGCCAGACGGGCAGGTCTGAGTATTTCAGAAACTGCTGATTTATTGGGATTTTCATGCACAACCATCTCTAGGGTTTACAGAGAATGGTCAGAAAAAAGAGAAAATATCCAGTGAGTGGCAGTTCCTTGGACGCAAATGCCTTGTTGATGCCAGAAGTCAGAGGATGATGGCCAGACTGGTTCGAGCTGATAGAAAGGCAACAGTAACTCAAAAAAAAGAAAAAAACTTGTTACAACCGAGGTATGCAGAAGAGCATCTCTGAATGCACAACACATCGAAACTTGAGGCACATGGGCTACAGCAGCAGAAGACCACACCAGGTGCCACTTCTGTCTAAGAACAGGAAACTGAGGCTACAATTCACACAAGCTCACCAAAATTGGACAATAGATGATTGGAAAAACATTGCCTGTTCTGATGAGTCTCGATTTCTGCTGCAACATTCGGATGGTAGGGTCAGAATTTAGCATCAACAACATGAAAGCATGGATCCATCATGCCTTGTATCAACGGTTCAGGCTGCTGCTGCTGGTGGTGTAACTGATATTTTCTTGGCACACTTTGGGCTTATTAATACCAGTTCAGCATCATGTCAATGCCACAGCCTACCTGAGCATTGTTTCTGACCATGTCCAACGCTTTATAGGGTTGTCACAATATACCGGTATGACGGTTTACCATGATTTGAACGTGCACGATTATCATACCATGAACAATTGCATATCAACGGTTTTAACCCTTAAAGACCGAGACAGCCGCCCACGGCTAAAAATAAGTATTGCACTTAAATGTTTAATAACTTTTGATCCGCTGATCCTATTCATACAATTCAAAGATTGGCATAAAGAAAAGAATCTCAGCTTTCCAGTGCTGTATCACATACCATTCGCGGACTTTCAGAGGCTCCGGAATCAGTGCGGTTACGTCATCAAAATTTGACAACGCTGATTTGACAAAGAAACGCTCGTCACTGTGTCTCCGGACAAACCAGACATGATACATTGATGCATTGTCCCTCCTCCATGCAAAGATTGGTTCAAACTCACTATATCACAACCAATAAGCATAGGTTTCGCTTTTGTTTGTGGACCAACACTGAGCTTTTTGAACAACACGGAATGAGAGATAGGCATACATTTATGCGTGGCTAAATAAAACGCAAAAAAAAAAAAGTTTTGCATGAAATAATTCTCATACTAAGTACTTTTGCATGCACATCAGCACAGAAACATGACAAAACAGTGACACAGCAAAGACGAACTGCTGCTCTTGCTGTTTTCAAAAGACGCAAATGAAGGTGCAGCTGTTTGTCTGCATTGCAGACAACCATATCCAAATCCATATCCACAGACAACCATATCCATGCTGGCACATAAAACCTAAGGATGTTCCATATTGAATCTAGTTTCGTTATGTAACTATTTATAGTATAGTAAATATTTATATCTATTTTTTTACTGAAGATTTGCACCATGTTTATTTGGACTTTGACACATTATTTATTATTTTTTTATTTGTTCATTGTACAAGTGGACACATTCTCTCACCTCAGCGGTCAAGATAAGGTCCTGAAAATCTCAACATGCTTACATTTCTTCATCACAACCTAGATTGAAAAAACAACGCTTTAAATACATGTTTACAGCCATAAACTTGGTATTGCACTTTTGGTCTCTCATTTATCGTGCTTATAAGGAAGGACAGTTTAAGTTTATTTTTGTCTAATCTTAAAAGACCTTGCTTGTTTATTCCTTCTAATTTAATTTATTAAAATGGGAGATTTTTCAGTTTATTTTTATAAAAGACTTCTATAGTTCTATTAAAATGGTTCTTTCAAAAGTTTGTTGAAATAAAACCTTTGTTCAGTCAGAAAACGTGTTCTTATTCTTTTCAGGGTCTTTGCTATGAGAATTACTATTTAATACCGTATACCGCGAAACCGTCAAACCGTGGTATTGTTTTAGACGATTATCATACCGTAAAAAATTCATACCGTTACAACCCTAACCCTTTATGACCACAGTGTACCCATCATCTGATGGCTACTTCCAGCAGGATAACGTGCCATGTCATAAAGCTTGAATCATCTCAGACTGGTTACTCGAACATGACAATGAGTTCCCTGGGCTCAAATGGCCTCCACAGTCCCCAGAGCCCAATCCAATAGAGCACCTTTGACATGTGGTGGAACAGGATTTGCAACATGGATGTGCAGCCGACAAATCTGCAGCAACTGCGTGATGCTATCAAGTTAATATGGACAAAAATCTCTAAGAAATATTTCCAGTACCTTGTAGAATCTATGCCACGAAGGATTAAGGCAGTTCTAAATGGAAAAGGGGGTCCAACCCGTTATTAGTAAGGTGTACCTAATAAAGTGGCCGGTGAGCGAATAGAGGTTAAATTGACTAGTGAAGTTAATTTGATTTAACAACAACAAAATAAATAAAACATCAGCTAATTTTACAGTGTGCAAATGATGGACTTAAGTATCAATTTTAGCAACTGGATTCCAATTACAAAAAAAAAAAGTAGAAAATCTCAGCCATGTGCCTGAGAAAATCCTTTTGATTTAACAGTCAGCATTCCATTGCAGAAACTTCACCAGTCATTTCATCTTCCCTTTCTGCGGCTCGCTGGGGCAAGAAAGATGTCTGAGCCCAGCATGACCTGGCATGTAGGAATCATTTTTATTGGGACAGTTTTCAGGCTTTGAGCCCCGCAGACGCTTAACTGTTTTAGCATACACACACAGAGAGAGAAAGAGAGAGAAAAAGGACGCTTTTGAATATTGTCGAACGCTGCTCTCATCAGCCATTGAAAGAGTTCACCTTGAAAAGACCCCCTTTAGCTCTTCTTTCTTTCCAGTCCATTTTGGATTCTCTGATGTGTAAATCTGAATTCAGGATGTAGCCATAAACCTCTGACTCTCACGACCACGCTTGCAAATTTCAGCTATCAAAACTGAGAGGCTGCCAATAGAAAAGCACAACTCTTTCAATGTGAACTTCCAAACAACCCATGCGAGATCGGCGAAGGCTCTTCTCCCTTTTCATCTTCAAAGGCGCACTATTAATAATCTCCATAAATAATAACAGGTTGCCAGGAGTGTGACGTAGATGAGAGTGTCAGAGTTTCTGCCCCCAGACACTTAGAGAGCCTCAACTCGTTCATCACCAAATTACTCATGTAATAGATCAGAGTCCATCCTGTTATGTGGTACATTTTCACTGATTCTTGATCTTACATGTAAGTGAACACAAAGTTGAATAATGTTGTAATGTTGCTGCACTGTTATGCGCTTGGGTGCAGTTCACTATCTTCTAAAATGAAAAGCAAATATTTTGTCTGCAATCAGAGAGCTTTACTAATATTTCAGCTGGAATGTTTTTCTAATAGGTTAGTAGTTTATAGGTTTTTCCTGTTTCCTCTGATTGACTTTTCATCCTGTGGATATTAGTTTTTCCATTGGCCTTTTTTTTCTTAGTTTCTCTTCATTAATGGAAGTCTAGGCTTTTTAAAATGTATTTCTTTTACACTTTTAAATTTTGGTTGAAAAACACAATAACTACAAAGAACTAGCAAGTAACAACATCTTAAACCTCACAGAGTGAATTAGTTTTTTTTAATATTTTTTATTAACTTATATATACAACTGTTATACAACTGTTTCTTGCAACCAGTATAGCATTTTTTATGTAATGTTATGCATTTTATGTAACTTTTTATGCATATATATATATATATATATATATATATATATATATATATATATATATATATATATATATATATATATATATATATATATTTATACACACACACACACACACACACACACACACACATATATATATACATATATTTAAACACATATATTTAAGGCTAAAGGCACTTTCACACCTGTTAATCGGTTCTTCTGTTCCAAAACAGGGATAAAAATTGTTCCATAGTTGCACTTTATTCTTGGTGCAGTTGGCTTTCATACTGCAAGTTTATAAACAGACCAAAAGAGCTGAGATAAGTCATGTGCGAGTGAACTCTCGTCAAATTGGTCAGAGTTTTACAGTTTCCGCTCAGCTGTCATGCGTACTTATTTTAGTTTATGACGATGAGCAATAATACATTATAAGAGAAAAGCTGTACTTAAATTTTAAATGGTGACACCCACAGACATCGTCACCAAGTATAAATCAAAAGTAAGACTTTCTCATACATAGCAGTTGGCTAGAATTATTCATTATAGGCTTTACATCATAGAGAGAAGTCTCTCGTTAATAGTTAACATACTTTCACTTTCGTATTTGACATAAAACGCACATTTACCGGTACGAATGATGACATCCCGCCCTGATCATAATTCTCTCTACATATAGCCATATATATGTCTATTACATATCCATAATACACTGTGATATAGCCTGGTTCGAATCATATTGCTTTCTCACTACAATCAATCCGCCCCAGATTTTTCAATCGAGCCGAGACCACCTCATTCAGCCAATCTTAGACCGATTGTTTTGGCATGGATTCGAGTGCAATTGCTGGATTGACATATGCCAAACGAACCGTGCTACCTAGGGTAACGTGCTAGGTTCTGAAACAAAAGTCTAGGTGTGAAAGCACCCTAAATCATCCTATAGAACAGGGATGCTCAACCCTGTTCCTGGAGATCTCCCTTCCTGCAAAGTTCAGCCCCAACCCTGATAAAACACACCTTAACCAATTCATCAGGGCCTGAACAGCACTTGATCATTACAGGCAGGTGTGTTTGATATGGGTTGCAACTGAAATCTGCAGGAAGGTGGATCTCCAGGAACAAGGTTGAGTACCCCTGCTATAGAACATAGTTTTACAAAAAATAATTGAGGCAATTTCACAAAAAGAACTTTATTTTGCTTTAAAGGATCACAACTAGAAAACAACAATGACTGTAGCACAAAGAAACATTACAATTGAAGTTTCTGAAGGTTACAGCAGTCAAGAACTTTGGACCGATTCTGTCCACACAACAAGCTCCTCGAAAAGGTTAGTCTGGCCTTTTGACTCTTTCAGCAGATGAAGGTTTCATTGCTGCAGGGCCTTCAGTTCAAATTCTCTTAAACGTTGAGTCACTGATCATTACTTCCTGTTCAACACTGATTGGTTTGTCAATTCTGGCTGCAGTGTTGAACTGTCTGTCTATTGAGTGTTGAAAGGCTAACTGGAAATACATGCCTCAGACTACTTTTTTGCTAAATGTAAAATATGTTGCTATGGTTATGTTTCGTTGCAGGTTTCAGATGACAAATCCATTGGAGGGCGCTGTTTATATTTTTCACAATCTGTAATACGTTACTTAGGCTGTGTTTTGTTTTGCAGTACACTGAAAAACATTGTCACTTTGGTTAAACTTCAAGTTCACCTGCTGCCTTGAAAATGTGACTCAACTCAAATTAGAAAGATTCTTTGTTTCAATTTAAGATGTTGATTTTCACAATATATTTATCTAAAACTCAACATTTTAAGTTGAAGTTGAGTTGACTCACATTTTCAAGACAGCTGGTGAACTTGTGTTTGTAAGTTTAACCAATGTGAAACATTTAACAGCTGTGTTTCCCAACTACGTTCGTGGAGGACCAGTAGCTCTGTTCATATTCCATGTCTCCTAAACCAAACACACCTGATTCAGATCACCAGCTCGTTAGCAGAGACTGGAAGACCTGTAATGGGTGTAACAAACAAAGAAGACATCCAAAACATGCAGTGTTGGTGGTCCTCCAGGAGCGTGGTTGAGAAACACTTTTTTTCCATGTAAAAGTCATTTACATGTCCTTCTTCTGCATGTCCGTGAGAATGAGGGGCTTATACAGATCACCTGGTCAACCACTGACCTAAACCCAACCAAAAGTGTTTTCAAAAGCAAATGTAACAGAAAATTGCATTATTTAAAATTAAGAAATGAAAATTATGAAAATTACCCTGATTTTACATTGCTTTTAGTAGTTTGGTGAAATATGCTTCACACTCAAGCTCTCTGCTTTACTAGTACAACACTGTACAAAATGAGAGACTGAGCAAACTGACCATGCCAGAAAAGTTGTCCTTATTGAAAAAAACAGTGGAAGCAAACATATTTGATTACAAATCATAGACACTTTTACATTGTTTTGTGTTATTTATTTAGTGTTGTGCATTTATTCATTGATAATATATCCTTGCAAATACCATTAGTGTAAAAAGGAACAAAAAGAATCAAACTGCCACGTAGTGTTTATTTAATCAAGACTCTGCAGTCAAACGTATGTCAAAGTATACGTTTTTGTGGTTGTAAGCTGAAGTGTGTATTTCCAATGACCCTGTTTTGGCCTTTTTGGGGAACTTGAAAGAGTTTTTGACATTGAAAGATGTGATATTCTAGAAATCACAGATTTAAAACGACTGCCTTCTCTTTATTCGGATGAACGGGTCTCTCTTAGGCCTTCATCTGGACAAACTTGCTGTTTGAGTCACGTTAGAAAGGTCAGTTGCAACTGATATAAAAACACTAACATATTCATTAGTGTTAAAAATGTTTCAAAGGTACCACATGTCAGAAAACTGACGTCTTGGACTGGTCTTGGGGGTTTAACTGAAACTTAAGAGTAAAATTGTACCTGCATTCATCAAGATGATTCGTACAATAAAAAAGTGGTCATGTCATAGCGGAGATTTAGTGCACAGACAGAGGCTTTTCTAGGAGCTTCAGCGCTCCATCATGCTACCTGTTTCTTTTTTCTCTTCTCTTTCTGCCCCACTTTAGAGGATCTGTGTCGCTACATTCAGTTGAGTGCAGTTTCTGGCACTGTTCATCTCCAGTGTAATAAATGAAGAAACTGTGTCCACTGTGAATTAATTGGCACTAATAGATTAGTAGATAACCCGAGTCACTGAATATTGTACCCTTCTATCTCTACATTTCCCCCTCTTCAGAATTCATAAAGCGCTGCCCTCCCTCCTTTCTTTCTGCGCACATGAAAAATGTCCACATGTAAGTGTAGATGACCGGGGGAAATTACTGCTGTGCTTCACACCAACATGCGAGATCCCCATCTATCTCTTCTCCTCTGCTATTAGACACTTAATCTGTCATCATGTCAGCCCTTTTTTTCTCTCATAGCAAGATCACTTGACACACAGCTGATTTTACCAGCGCTAGATCAGATACGTGGAATGAAATGATAGCTTAACGTATTGTGGTGCAGGATCTTCACCACAACAACCACAGTGACATACTGATGGCTGAGTTTGACCTGATGTCATGCAGTAATTTTGGTTTGCAGTACTGACATCTTAGAATATACAGTTTTTCCCTTTATATTATCTGTTTCTTTATATATTGCACTTCACGTTTTTCAGCTTTTTCAGCAATAAATATATACAATTCTATAAAGTAAATAATAATGTGTGTGAGAGACAGATTTGTGTATAATGACATGCTTATGATAAATGTATTACTAGGAGAATGTGACTTAAGTGGACATTACCCCATGTCCCCATTTTTCAAAAGGGTTATAAATCATAGCTGTTATTGTTGTTGTTGTTGTTGTTTTTTTTTTTGTTGTTGTTGTTGTTGTTTGATATAGTATAAATGTACAAAGTTTTTACAGTATTACAACCATTATGCATATGGAATCTCGTCACAAACAGTTCAGATAAACAGACCTTTCTCTATGTGTTTGTGTGTGTCTTGTATTCATTATAGTATAGCAATATCAGTACATTTTGGCATTGTGAGGGGAATTTCCTTGGTCCCTATGGTAAAAAAGTCTCTTTAGTTACACAGCTTGAAACGTTTGGAAAATGTAAAAATGATGATAATTTCCTATGAGGGTTGGGTTTAGACGTAAGTTCTGGATTAGAATAAACATTTTGTACAGTTTAAAAATATTGATATCTATAGTAATTCCCTATATAGATGGCGTTGCAAGTGTGTATGTGTGTCTGAATAGTTTAATTAAAATGATTTGAATATTTTTATATGTAAATTGACATTTGTAAACCTAGTGTAACGGAGGCCAGCTGGCGACGAGCTATGCTGGTAAACCTCACTCCTCTCTCCTCTAAAGGTGCTCTATCGACAGATGCTAGAGGCCTTGGTTTTTAGCCTTCTTGTTAGTGCAACTGACTCCCAAATAGAGAATTTGTGGTTTGATCCCAGCTCAGAATGAGATGGGTGCAGTAGGAACGGTGGGTAATATGTAGGGGCTCGTCAGGGATGGCAGTGAGGTTTGGAGAGCTGAGAGTAATGGAGGCCAGCTAGTTAAGAGCTATGCAGGTAAACCTCACTCCTCTGACCTCTAAAGGTGCTCTTATGACAGACACTAGAGGAAGTGGTCTTTAGCCTCCTTGTTAGAGCTACCGACTCCCATGCAAAGAATCGCTGGTTTGATCTAAACTCAGACCGGGGTGGGGACAGTATGACCGGTGGGTTACACTAAATTATATATTAGGATGAGATCTTTTGAGATTAAATCAACAAGATTTTCACGTGTAGGACTTTTCGCTGCATTTTGCGACAGGATAAGCCATACACACAAGGCTGTTTGACTCTATTCTCTGCACCTACCGAGTCAGTAAAGGACCAAAGATACCCACATCTCCGTGTGCATGTGCACACACGCTGAATTCCTGGAGACTCGTCACATCATCATCACTAATATCATGTTTATGCTGTCTGCTAAACAAAATTTTCTTTTCGTTAAGTGAGCGGTATCAAACTACATTAAAACAACTCTCTTCTTATTAGTATCCAGTAGCTCAGTGTTTGCAAGTTCTTATGGCATAGAATTAATAAAAAAAATTTAAAAAATACTATTCATTACCATTTTTTTTAAAAGCACCTAAATTGTTTTGCATTTTGTGATACATTTTTTTCAGTTGAATAAAAAGCTCAGCATAATTGATAAAGGCCATTTTGAAAATTTATTTAATTCATTTGTCAGTGAATGTAGGCAATGTATTTTGGTGCATTTAAACAAAACAGGTTTATTAAACAAATATATTAAAATAATATTTTAGTCACCAAACATCTTTAGAAATTGAAAGATAATACAATTTAATTCAAGCAAAATATTGCAAAAAAAAAAAAAATTAATGACAACCTACAAATTTCAACTAAATATTTTCATTTTTTGTTTGTTTCTCTTGATTTTTTTCCCTCTTTTTTAAAATTTGTATTTAATATTTTTCTCCAACATATAAAGTTGGGTGTACTAATTATTGAACCATTATTGTAAGTTATTTTGTTAAATAAGCTCTAGATTACTGTAAAAATGCTGTAAAAAGCTTGTCTTTTTCTTGTGAACCCCACCGCATATCTCATGTCGTATCGTGGAGTAGGTGTCTTGTCACACCTCTTATACATATATTTCCCAAATTATGTCTGAGAGAGCAAGGGAATTTTACAGTATGAAACCGCCAGCCCGACCGAACACCACACACCAGCTGATTGGTGGAGAGGAGATCCAATTATGATATGGGGAGGGTTAGGATGCCATGATGGACAGAGGCAAATGGGCAGAATTAGCGAGGATGCCAGGGTTATACCCCTACTCTTTTCGAAGGACATCCTGGGATTTTTAATGACCAAAGAGAGTCGGGACCTCGGTTTAACGTCTTTTGTGAAAGACAGCGCTCAGTAGTCACTATACTGGGGCATTAGGACCCACACATACCGCAGGTTAGGCGCCCCCTGCTGGCCTCACTAACACCACTTCCGGCAGCAACCAAGTTTTCCCATGTGGTCTCCCATCCAGGTACTGACCTGGCGCAGCCCTGCTTAGGTTCAGTAGGCGACCATGTGAAAGTTGCAAAGAGCTAGCTACCAGCTGGGGGAAGTCTTATTTGTTTTATTTCAGCTAGAATAAAAGCTATTTTAATACTTTTTAAATTTTTAAAATCATTTTAAGGTCAATGTTATTAGCCCCTTTAAGATATACTTTTTCAATAGTCAATAACTATCGTTATACAATAACTTGCCTAATTCCCCTAACCTGTCTATTTAGACTAATTAACCTAGTTAAGCCTTTAAATGTCACTTTAAGCTGTATAGAAGTGTCTTGAAAAATATCTAGTCAAATATTATTTATTGTCATCATAGCAAAGATCAAAGAAATCAGTTATTAAAGATGATTTATTAAACGTATTGAGTTTAGAAATGTGCTGAAAAAATCTTCTCTCGGTTAAACAGAAATTAGGGAAAAATAAACAGTGTCTAATAATTCAAGGGCCTAAATAATTATTTAATATTTCACCTGTATTTATGTATATATAACCACAATATATATATATATATATAAGAACATTTTAAATCTCAATTAACCTTCTAGCTGACATGTTCAGAGACATGTAGACACCATTTACACCTTTTTTAACCTCAGCCTGAGCCATTCGCAAGCCACCTGGTAAAACAGAAGACCATTCACACCTAGCTTTGCCATGTAACTCAAACACCTATCTGTGACCACTTGTGGTCAGATTTTATCAAGGGGTCTTCATGAGTCTATACATCACACACCACATCAGCATGACAATAATAAAACACAGAATAACACGGCAAAATGTTTCGGACCTTGTTTTACATCAGTCCGCCGATCAGATCACCCAAGACGGATGTTAATGCGAGGTGTAAACGGGGCCCTTAAGCTCCGGCATAACTGCAATGTGCCTAATCAGAGTCAATGCGGTGACACTCCCACCCCCCACCCCAAATGTAATGGGCAAGATTAATCCCTGCCTCTGTGCCAGGACTGAGGGTAGCAAGGGCTTTGCCTTATAATAGCGGCCATCCATCACTGATGTGTGCGTTTGTGTCAATAGCTGTGAGGGAATACTGCTCATATCTCCACACCCAAAGATAACACTGCGAGCACAGTGAGGAAGAAGAAGACATGTTTCTTATATGTTATGAGAGGAATAAAGATGTGCTGAATGCTGTTTTGGAAGGAAAGCAAAGGTTTAAAGATCAGCCTACGATTCTGTACAGTTTGAGGTCACTGCTTATTCTGGTTTGAAGTTATTCTAACAGTAGCAAAGGGGCAGTTTTAAGTGTATTATATCATTTAACTGTACAAAATGCTGGCTTCCACACAATTCCTTCATATTGTCCCAACACAAATTAAGTTAATTTCATAGTTTTTACAAATTTAAGTGGATTGAACATAAAACAATTAAGTTTTCAGAAAATAAAGAATTGTGTTGTTTCATCTAATTTTAAGTAGTTTGAACAAACAGTAAACAACATTTTTGAGTGTATATTATGAAGCAAAGTATATATGAATAGAGTGCACTAATCAAAAATACAGAGCATGCTCCCATTATTGGTGTTAATCTGGCACCTGGTGAAAAGATTATGGTGAAGGTGCTGTATAAATGATTGACTAGTTGGCATTGTAGTTCAAATTCAAAACATAGGACAGGGTTTTTTTTTCACCTGCCCCTGCTCCTTAGGTTGTCAGTGAAAATCTAATACGTATCTAAGAATCGCAAATCTAATAAATAAGCCCAAATCTAGACTGGTCAACCAATACTCAGATTAGACAGACTTCATATGCGTAGTCATTCATTTCTTTTTTATTTTGGCCTATTTTTAGACGTCTATTAGATTTTTACTGACAGCCCAAATTTAGCCTTGTTTTAGCCAAGACGACTATGTTAAGACATCTATTAGACATCTTTTAAAAACAAAAAAGGCTTGCTGGGTAATAACCCGAACTTTTCCATATTTGATTGTGTTGCATTATTGTACACATTTTGTAAAGCTGATTTGAAACAATGATTATTGTGAAAAGCACTATACAAATAACCTTGAAATGAACTGAATTTAATCTCACAACCCTATTTAACTGGTAGCCAAACTTTCCAGTTTTTACTGACTGCAAATTAACTGAAACTCTCCGACAAGTAATGTCTGGTACTAGTAATGTCTGTGAGAGACTCGTGATGTCTTATGGTACAGATCTGCTGAAGTCATTCAAGCAAGAGCCTGAACCTTCCCACTTATTTTCGGATTGCCGTAACCTACAGAAATTGCAGTTGTGATCTTTTTTCAAGCTACAATAACTGTTGTTTTCTAATTTTGATGTTTTAATTTTGTGTTTTCCACAAAATAATAGGATTTTTATTGAAGTTCCTTGGTTATTTTGTAAAACACTGACTATACTTTGTGTCTCACTGACTATCTCAGCAAAGTAAAACCTGGAAAATCCAATCCAATTTTAAAAGATGAAGATGACTATTTCTATAAATATATACTTTTGTTTCCAAATTTGTTTCCTTAAGTTTTGATATCCACTATAAATGTTGAAAATGAGAACTTAGTGCTGAAAAATGAATGGACTTGACAAATAACACAGAGTAAGCAGTCGTGGAACAACTGGGACCAATTTAGCTCCCAAACAGGCTTTTTTATTCAAGAACATCTGTTACAAAGGTATATTGAAAAAGCAGTTGTTTTAAAGACGAGGAAACAGGAAATAAGATTAACGGCCTTCCAAATACAACCCATACAAATGTAAGTTTTCCACAACATATTGCGTTTCAGGAAAAGTGGGTTCTTTTTATTTCTTCAAATACTTGATATTCTGAGCAAGTGCGTGGAACTATATACTGTATTTCATTTGGTGACATTGACTTGCTATGTCATTCTGGCAGAACCTCCTTTCCTCATAAATAAATGTGAGGCTGTTGAGATTATGTGATAAGACAGAATGACTGACATTTGTAGAATATAGAGGGGGGAGACACTTAAAAGGCAAAGGAAGATCTTTGATACGGAGTGCTGGAAAATAGCGATCTATATGTGCATATTTTAAGGTCATGCATAGAATATATCTACCACCAGACCTATATTTATATTCTTTTATCTGGAAATGCCAAACAAACTATTGTTTAATTATTATTTGGGGACACGACAGATGCTAATTTGATTCAAGTGAGTGAAGGGAAAAACTGTCATTCTTCTTGTTGCAGCATTATTTATGTATGTATTTATTTATTACTAGTTCTTTAAAGCTCTTTAAAGGCAGATGACTCTAACAATTACATTACTATTCAAATATCTGGAGTCATATGTTTGGAAAGAAATTGAAAAAATCTGATCAAAATATCTATTTGAGAGCTATGAAACATAGTATGAAATTGAAATTTGTAAATAAGACATAAGAGCATTTTAAGTAATTTACATATTATTATGTATTTACATGTATTAGACTTTCACATAATGTAATTATATAAAAAGCAGATATCATTTATTTAAAGTTTTAAATATATGATAAAATGTATTATTCTTAAAAACATTTTATGTGTTTGATAAAAATGATTTATATGATTTATGAATAAATCATACTTTCAGTAGTTAAGATCATTTAATTAAAGGTCAAATTTCACGGATGTTACAAATAAATTTTTATATATTGCTTAATTGTATTTATCTTATTTTTCTTTTCTTTAAATTATTATTATTATTATTATTATTAATTAATTTATTAATTAATTTATTTATTTATTTATTTTTTTATCTTATTTTATTTTATTTTGTTTTTGACCATTTAACCACAAACAACATTGTCAGTTAAATGTGCATGGATAAAAATATTATGATGTCAGCTGAATCTTCTAAAAACAAGAGCAAAAGTACCTGTGTGTCATGGATTTTTTGTGCTTGGTCAGTCTCCACACTGCGTCTCAGTCGGTTCATCAGGTTTGTTTCAGGCTCATTAGGACCAGTTGATGGGAGCAGGGCGCTCTGGACGTGGTAGTTGAACTTTAGAGGAGCCTGAATAAAAAGGATAGCACATTTACACACTGAACCATGTGTACTTGACTGCGAGGACATGAAGACTTTTCTGTGTTTAAAAAGATCAGACCAGTGATGCATGGTTTAGTCAGCCCATATGACCCTTTTAGACCTGATTGAGTGAGGTTAGTTTAGTTCAAGTCAACATGAACCGCACTTAAAGAGTTCACTCAGAATAAAGATGCTGTCATTTACTCATCATCAGGTTGTTTCAAACCTGTATTAGTTTCTGTCTTGTGTTACAAGAATTTTGTTACCAATTCACTGCTGGTCCCCTATTGACTCCCATATACACTACTCAACACAATTGAGTACAGCTCAATATTTTAATCCATTTGTCAGTGAATATAATCAATTTATTCAATGCATTTAAACAAAACAGATATATTTATTAAAATAATATTTTAGTCATCAAACATATTTAGAAATTGTAAGATAATACAATTAAATTCAAGCAAAACCTTGCAAAAATACAACCTACAAATTTCAACTATTTTTTTCTTCTCTTGATTTTTCCTCTTTTCTTTTTTTAATTTGTATGTAATATTTTACAAATTTACATATAAATTTGGGTTTACTAGTTTTTGCACCGTTATCAGAAGTTATTTTGTTAGATAAACTCCAGATTGGGCTAGATATTTTTAGACATTCACTAACAAGAACTAACAATAAATAATTGAATTTTTATTTAATGTTAAAGTGATATAATAATGTTAACTAAATAAAAATGTGCAGTTGTCTGCAAATATTTAAGGAGCTAATAGCTAATGAGCTAATATAGACTAACAATGAATGTTTGTATTGTGATTTAAAGGGATAGTTCACCTGAAATTGAAAATTCTCTCATCGTTTATTCATTCATTTTATTTTCGGCTTAGTCCCTCTATTAATCTGGGGTCACCACAGTGGAATGACACACCAACTTATCCAGCATATGTTTTACAAATCGGATGCCCTTCCAGCTGCAACCTATCACTGGGAAACATCCATACACACTCATTCACACACATACACTATGGACAATTTTGCTTACCCAAATGAAACCCCAGAAATGCCAACTAACCCAGCCAGGGCTTAAACCATGACCATCTTGCTGGGATCGTGCTACCAACTGCACCACCATGCTGCCTGTCATCATTTACTCACTCTTTAAAGTATGGTTGCACAATATATCATTTCAGCATCTATATCACAATGTGCGCATCTGCAATAGTCACATTGCAAGATATGCAATGTTCAGTCTGAATCATGGTTGACCAGAAGCTCATTATTTATACAGAATTTATGCGATTTATTAAAAAGTTTTTATTACTTTTTTTCACCTTTCTAATAATAATAATATTAATAATACATTTTATTTGTAATGTGCTTTTTTTTAATACTTATTTAGCGATACAATGCAAAATACTAACAATACAAGGCAAAATACCAACAATAGCAGGAACAGCACAACAATTAAAAAGATGCAACAAATCAATAACATATGAGCCGTAAGATAGAATAAAAAAGTTGACAAAATGATCATCCTAAGTAAAAAATGATGCTAAAAAGGTCTGTCTTAAGAAGTTTCTTAAAACAGTCCAGAGAAGCGGCATTCCTAATGCTGATGGAAAATGCATTCCACAGCTTAGGCACACTGTATGAGAAAGCCCTACCACCCATGGGCTTGTGTTTACAGCGTGGCTGATACAGGGTAAGTGCTGATGCCGAACGAAGACTGCGGGCTTGAGATCTAGCCCAATTATCTACATTTTAAAGTGAAAACAAGATAATTTTATTTACACCAATGGCAGATAATTTTCCTTATTTAAGTAAAAACTCTTAATTTTGACTTATATTTCTTATAAGGTTGAAAATAAAACAATATTTTTACTTAATCTAAGAATTGTATAAATAATTAGACAAGAAACAAGTCAAAGCGAAGTAAGAAAAGCATTTTTCGCAGTGGGATCATTCAATTTCTGTACCTGTATACTGTTATACTCACCAGAAAACCGTCATTCAAACTATCTTGTGAAACTGTATTGTTATCGTTAAATTTATTACAGAAAAATAAAATATCGCAATATCAGATATTTCCAATATCGTGCAGCCCTACTTAATTTATTGAACACAAGAGAAGATATTTTAAAGAAAACTGGAAACGCTCCTACTCTTTTTTTGAGTGAAATATCCCTTTAATAACATAGATGAATGTCAACAAATGAGCTGCTTTGCAACTAACATTCAAACAGGCTAGATTTTGTGTTTAATAATGTAATCAAATCATGATCTACATGTTTCAACAATGTAATGTCACATTATGCACAAAAACCAGTCTGTAAGTGCAATCCATGTTGACTTCGAACTAAAACAAGGTTAAAAATCAACAGACATCGTCGATATTCGTGTGTATAATTGAGTGTGAAATTCGCATCACTTTAAGAGCGCATTTATGTGCTGCTTTGTAATCGAAAAGGGCTTTGTAATCATCGCATTATTCACTCCAACAGCCATGGGGAGCGTGTCTCCCTTGCTGTTTTTTTTTTAAACCATGAAAACGCAAGAAAAGTGCTCTTCACATTTCACTCCAATTTTGCTAAATACCGTGTTTCAACGGCGGTGTCGCTCGTAATCATTCATGTGGCGTCTCAGCGTTCATTAAAGTGTGAGGGCCCTTAATAGATGTTGACGTGGAGCCTCAGATAAAGTGCAGGCTGTGGATCTGGTTACGTGCAGCTTGTTCTGAATAAGCCCACCTGCAACCTCTACTTCAGCCTTTCGGTGTTTGTCATGCTCCTCCGTCCTGCAGCACCAGGTAATTAACTGGATTGTCAACACGAGATGAACTGCAGTGAAATAGTAGCTTCTTTTATCGAGGAGTCGTGATCATTATCTTTGTGTTTTTTTCTTTCTTCTTCTTCTTCTGCCTTTTTCTACCGATCTTCCAGCGCTGTCATCCAGTCTTCAACCCCAGCCCCCCCTCGCCATTGTCTTATTTGTTCACAATTGATGACATCCTCTACTTACCTTTAAATGAGTCTGCCCTCGGGATGAAGTGCTCTTGCCGTGGAAAGGAGAGCTTCAATTTTCCAGTAGCTGTGAGGCGTTTGCGAGTACACCTCTGACAGCTTACTAATTCAGCTGAAGTTTCAAGGCTGCGCTGTAAGATTTCAGAGAGAAGAAAGTGTCGAGTGTTAAGGAGGAAAACAATTCCTTAACTACTCGAAAACCTTGTCGGAGCTGAACTTTGCGTTCAAGGAATAGTTCACTTTATGCCGTCTTGAGTTACTTTCTAACTTTGAAACACAGAAGATAGTGTCTTTTCCGTGCAATTATAATGGATGATGACTGAAGAAAAAGATGCAGAAGCACCTGAAAATGTTTTATTCCAAGTCTTTTGAAGCCACATGAAAAGTTCAAAATGGAGTCATCGTTTACTGATCGTCGTTATTATTTGCTACTGTACTACCAGTCGAATTGGGTCAGTTTGATTTACCTATATCAACCTGTTCAGTTTTGCCCTATGAGTGTATATTCAGGATTTCTATGTACAGGTGAAGTCAGAATTTTTAGCCCCCCTGTTAATTTTTTTCCCCATTTTCTGTTTAATGGAGAGAAGATTTTTTTCAACCCATTTCTAAACATAATAGTTTTAATAACTCATTTCTAATAACTGATTTATTTAATCTTTGTCATGATGACAGTAAATAATATTTGACTAGATATTTTTCAAGACACTTCAACACAGCTTAAAATGACATTTAAAGGCTTAACTAGGTTAACTAGGTAGGTTAGGGTAATTAGGCAAGTTATTGTATTATAATGATGATTTGTTCTGTAGACTATCGAAAAAAATATCTTAAAGGGGCTAATAATTTTGACCTTAAAGTGTTTTTTTTTATTATTAAAAGCTGCTTTTATTCTAGCCAAAATAAAACAAATAAGATTTTAGAAGAAAAAAAATATTATCAGACATACTGTGAAAAATTTCCTTGCGCTGTTAAACATCTTCTGGGAAATTTTTAAAAAAGAAAAAAAATCAAAGGGGGCTAATAATTCTGACTTCAATTGTACACCACGTGAAACACAGCTCACACCACAGCATTTCAAGGAATAATGGCTTTGTTAGGTGTAACATCAGGCAAACTGGTTTCCGGGTTCAAACACTTTATCAATCTGTACTGGAAGACTCAACAAATACTAATAATAAACGTTTACAAAGCGATACTTTCGAAAATCATGATCGCTACAGTATATATATATCTATGCCTAATATCTGATGGCCAGAAAGTGATACATTTTTTATAAATTGTTAAGATATTTGTGTTTGTGATGCAGCAAGTCCAGAGACTGTTGTGTACACCATGACTTTGTATAAAATTCACTTAATTGTGTGAAAACGTTACGAAATCCTATTTTTTTAGTTTTGGGGGATTTGCATTGCCCCCACCACAGCATTATAAGGAGGATCAGCTCTGGACTTTGACTATGTGCTTGATAAGTGTAATGTCACGAAACAGCTTCCAGGTCCAAGCGCTCTATCAAACTGTATGGAGAGACTCGACAAATGGTAATAGTACATGTTTACAAAGTTTTGTAATACTTTCGAAAATCACAATCGCAATATATATTTCCATGCCTAATATCCAATAGCCAAAAAGTGATTAATTTTTATAAATTGTTAAAATATTGGTGTCTGTGATGCAGCTAGTCCAGAGACTGTTGCGCACACCATGACTTTTATATAAAATTTACTTTAATGTGTGATATGACTAAAAAGACATAAACAAATATTTTCTCAATTCAAATGAGTGTTCCAGACTTAACAAGCGGATTGCATCTTGATTTTTTTCCCCTTTTATTCAGCTTCAGTTTAGTTGTAGATCTATTGGTGTGATTGGGATCACTTTGTTGTTGCATGACCCAATTTTGGCAAAGCTTTAGCTGTCTGATGGACATTGTGTTAACACACACCTACGACCTACAAACTGCTAAAACTTCTGCTGATGATCATTTAAGGCATTTGATTAGCAGTGCATGACATATTTTTGTTAATGCTATATTTCGTTGTTTATCTGAGTTTCTATTTCCCAAATAATCTTCCAAAGATCAGATGTTTATTTATATCTTAATATGGAATTTTATTTTATATAATACAATGTCCTAATTTTTTTACATGACTGTACATAAAATAATGGTTTCTTACGTATAGATTCATTCATTCATTCATTTTCCTTCGCTTTAGTCGCTTATTTATCAGGGGTCACCACAGCAGAATGAACCGACAACTGTTCCAACATATGTTTTACGCAGCTGATGCCCTTCCTGTCACAACCTAGTACTGGGAAACACCCATGTACTCTCACATTTACTCATTCATACACTGCAGCCAATTTAGTTAATCCAAATCACCTGTACCGCACGTCTTTGAACTGTGGGGGAAACCAGAATCCCTTCACCTCCACCACCATTATTTATATTATTATTTAATATATATGTGACTTCGGACCACAAAATCAGTCATAAGTGTCTATTTTTGGACATTAAGAGTTAATCTGCAAAGGTATGTATGTATTGTAAGAACAAGAGATTATTTAGCTGATATACAACTATTAACAACCTGGAATCTGTGGTTTCAAACAAAACTAAATATTCTGAAATGATCCTTTATGTTGTCCGAATGAAGATCTTAAATATACATATTTCTAATCAAAAATGGACTTTTGATATAAACCTTTCTTTAATATTCTAATGAGTTTTGGCATAAAAAAATATAATTTTGGTTTATACAGTGTATTTTTGCCAATTTCTACAAATATTACTATGCAACTTAAAAAGGTTTTGTCATACTGGGTCACATGTATTAATACGCCATAGTATGATTCACTTTTGAGTAGCACAGTGGCTCAGTGGTTAGCCCTGTTACCTCACTGTTACCATTGCTGGTTTGAGTCCTGGCTGGGCCAGTTGGCATTTCTATGTGGAGTTTGCATGTTCTCCCCTTGTTCGTGTGGGTTTCCTTCGGGTGCTCTGGTTTCCCCCACAGTCCAAAGACATACTCTATAGGTAAATTGGATGAACTAAACTTGCCATAGTGTATGTGTGTGTATGTGGATAAGAGAGTTTATGGGTGTTTCCCAGTACTTCCCAGTAGGAAGGGCATCCGCTGCGTAAAACATACAGTATGCTGGAATAGTTGGTGGTTCATTCTGCAGTGGAAAACCCTGATAAATAAGGGACTAAGCTTAAGGAAAAAAATAATGAATAATTCCCCTTTAAATTTATTCATTCATTCATTCATTCATTCATTCATTCATTCATTCATTCATTCATTCATTTCTTTTCGGCTTAGTCCCTTTATTTATCTGGGGTCGTCACAGTGGAATGAACCGCCAACTTATCCGGCATATGTTTTTATGCAGCAGATGCTCTTCCAGCTTTAACCCATCTCTGGGAAACATTCATACACACTCATACACTACGGAAAATTTAGCCTACCCAATTTACCTGTTGCGCATGTCTTTGGACTGTGGGGGAAACCAAAGCACCCAAAGGAAACCTAAGCAAACGTGGGGAGAACATGCAAACTCCACAAAGAAAAGCCAGCTGACCCAGCCAAGACTCGAACCAGCGATCTTCTTGCTGTGAGGCGAACGTGCTACCCACTGCGCCACTGTGCAGCCCCTTTCAATTAACTAAATTATTTTATAATTTATAAATATCATTTGCATAATGATATTTAAATTACTTAGTATTTATTTAAAGAGGGATTGTATTTTCTTTTCATTTATCAGCAGTGTTATTGTTTTTTTTTTCTTTTCAGGTTTACTCTTGTGGGCAAACAACAGTATACATTTTTTTTTTTAAATGACGAAGATCAAACCTTAAAGGATCATTTATTAATATCACAAACTTCACTGAATAATGACTTGAAACAACAACAATTTTGGTCTTTTCCTTAAACAAAGAAAGGCACAAGACATATTGACCCATTTTATGAATAATTTTTTTGAAACTTGAAAGCTCCAGCTCGTGTGCATTGTAATTACGCAGAAAAACAGTCTTTGAAATGTCTCCTTTTATGTTGCACAGAACAAACGATGACAGAAATGTAATTTAGAGTGAACTATTCCTTTAGAAAAGCTCCACGTCCGACACCATAGGAAAGCAGCTCGGCTCTTGTTGCTCTAAAAATGGCTGCTCAGTCAAAAGTAAGATTGTGCTTCACATTCTGACAAAGGCTTGGACCGACTCCAGCCCTTGTAAATCCCTAAAAAACTAGGTCAAACAGTTTCTCTCTCCACAATTGAACAGTACAACCCAGGTAATGTTTTGGACAAAATGCCCGAGGCGCAACATAAAATGATCAGCACAAGTGTGTTTATTATTTATCCACCTTGCATGTTTTCATGGCGAGATAATAAAGCAGCATTGTCTGATTGATGCCTTTCATCTTGCCCTTTGCCACCACATATGCATGAGGCCTGTAGCTATGACATGAAATCGGCTCCAGTAATCGATAGTTTGAAAAGGGCACACACACGCGCACAGAAATCTATGTCCACCCTGCACCTTGTCGAGCTTTCCTGTGGTGTCAAGAAAGAAAAAAAAAAACTCTCCCTCAGGCAGTGCAATCCATCAACACAGGGCCTGGCCTTCAGACTAAACACACTCTCATTATAGTGGGTCAGGGCCCCACGAGAACCTCTGAATACATGTTTACTATTACTGAAAAAAGCAGCAAACAAGTGCACTGCATGTAACAATGCTTAGCTTTATGCTGCAGCTTTATTGGATGGTTAATCAACGGTGGTTGATTGGTGAGCTAGAGAAGTTTATTTACAATTTCTCATTTGCCAGAAAATAAGTTGGGTTTTCATCGTCTTAAAGCCAAATCACACTGCTCTGAAACGTGCTGACAAATGTAGACTTTTCACACATTCTACAACCAGACAAGTGCAAATTTAGCATGCTCAATTGATAAAAAAAGCTCTTACATATGTCAACAGACACCAATACAGTGACTATGTTTACATGGACATCAGTAATCTATTTATTTGCCTTAATCTGAATAAGACAGTAATCATAATATGATTCCCCTACTGTGCAATAAACGTGCAATACTTTCTTATACGCATTTGTACACAGCACCGTATAACCTGTATATTCATTCATTCATTCATTTTCTTGTCAGCTTAGTCCCTTTATCAATCCGGGGTCGCCACAGCGGAATGAACCGCCAACTTATCCAGCAAGTTTTTATGCAGCTGATGCCCTTCCAGCCACAACCCATTTCTGGGAAACATTCACACACACACACTCATATACTACTGACAATTTAGCCTACCCAATTCACCTGTACCGCATGTCTTTGGACTGTGGGGGAAACCGGAGCACCCGGAGGAAACCCACGTGAACGCAGGGAGAACATGCAAACTCCACACAGAAACGGCAACTGACCCAGCCGAGGCTCGAACCAGCGACCCATCGACCTTCTTCCTGTGAGGCGACAGCAATACCTACTGCGCTACTGCTTTGCCCTAACCTAACTGCTCTAACCTTATCGTATTTCTTTTTTCCATATTTATTTTGTGTTGTCTCTTGTAACTTTATGTACACTGAAAGCTTCTGTAGCCAAAACAAATTCCTTGTGTGTGTGAAGCACACTTGGCAATAAAACTGATTCTGATGATTAAGGTGTTTGCATGAGTTACTTTTAGAATGTTCCATTCATGATCCCGTTGTACATGTTATAGCACATAATTCGATGAATGTCAATGCATCACCACGCTATCCACATTTCCTCCGGAGTTTAATGTAATTTCTGGTGTTTCATTGTTAATTTGTTGACTTTATCTGCCATATGGTACTTTTATTTTTATTCAGGAACATTCCATTCATCCCCCCCCATACCCCTCCCCCCCCCCCCCCTGTCGCAAAACACAGCAAACAGTTCTACATGATGGTAATAGTTTGATAAAGGTGTTTACATGTCTGTACTGCACTTCAATAATAATCGGCATACCCCACATGTCTTAATTTCATTTCTGTTTAGTTTGATTATGATTTTAGTCGGATTAAGGTAATCAAAAATCGCTGTTTTAGATTATTGGTGTCCATATAAACGTACTCACAGATCCAGCTTAACCTGATGAAGTGTGTAATGATGTGTAGATGTCTGTCTTGCAGTGTGAATTGAAAGGTAAATGCGCTGTGATTTATATTCCAAAGCAACTCTTATGATGCAATTAAGGTCAAGCAAAACAAATTTGCATATGCACATTTGGATTAGTGCTTTATAAGAGAGATTCAAATTTTTGTTTGTTATAAGTTTTTTTTGTGCACTGCTAATTTCAGGCTACTTTTACATGACAATGTTGCAGCCAGTGCTTAATTTGAGCCATATCTGGCCAGATCCTGTTCCGGAAAATGTCAGATATTCATGTTTTGCATTGTGGTATTTATTTCTACTTGTGCGTAGGCATGGGACGATAACCGTTTTCAAGGTATAACATGGTTTGGAAAAGTCAAGGTTATAAAATGTAACATTTCTGTCCTACAGTATATGTAAGTTTTTTTTGTTTTTTTAAGGACAATAATATCTCCAGCAGAAAGGATATCTGATGCCATTTTGTCATCATGACATGACATACCCGCGTCATTGCATTGCATTACTCCCATGAGTTCTCTCCCAGTGCATCATGGGACAGCGTAGTGTCCATTGAATGAGCACTTCACAATTTAGCCGTAACTACTAGGTCATCCAGGTACTTCTCGCATACTGTTTTTTAAATTATATGAATTCAGACATACTACTCGCCTCACAAACTGTTTTTGGCATACTATATAGAATGGAAGTATGTGATTTCGGATGCAGCGGTTGTGTTCAAAATGGAAAAAAATCTTGCTTTTTACCCAGACATTTAAGAAGAATATTTTTAAGAGAACTGATATTTTTATTCAAGGTTATCATGCTGTCAGAAACTTATACCAGCCCATGCCTACTTGTGCGTTGTGAATACCTACGTGTGTCTTTGTGTCTGTGTGTGTGTGTGAGAGAGAGAATGTAAATGAGTGCAAACCAGTGCAAGCGAAGGCTGTGTGGATTGTGTATGCATGCACACACATATAACGATAGTCACTGTGCGCAAGTTAAAGCAAAAGTCCCGTTTAACTATTAACCCTCAACAATATTTTCAGCCAATCAGCTTTTCTTTGTATACAATCACTCTCATTGGTTGGTGATTATTGTTTAGTGCACAGTGAGCAGCGAAAATAAATAATGGCACAGTGGCCAGCCTAAATAATATTTGTATTTTCAAAGTGGTGAAAAGGCAGTCATGCATATTATCATATTTTAAAACCTTAAGTAAATCTGATAATGAGCCTGATCAAACGAGATCTTGAGAAGATGAAACTGCAGGAGTGGATTAGGATAGCAGGAGACAGAAGCAAAGCGATCTTAAGTCAGCCAAAAAACATTAACTGTGGGGTCTTCCTGAAGATTAGACTGAGTGAGTCATTGAATTATTATATTTTCACCTGGCACATAATAGTGAAGTGAACTGAATAGTGATTGTTCATGTAATTTATGTTTGTAGCTACATGTTTTTATCATTCATGACTGACCTATAACATTATATATGAAAAAAAAAAACATTCAGAAATGTGATGCTCTTTTTTGCACTATAAAATAATTTCATGTTCCGGGAAAACTGAAATAGTGTGGTGGACGTCGCTCACGGTAACTTTTATTTTCTGGTTTTGTTCTGGGAATTAGTGTAGCCTCAAAACAGAAATGTTGTTCCCTTGGTTACATGACAACGTTTTCAAAATGATCCACGTTTACACAACTGCGAAACCGAACAGAAAAGTTGTATTATGTATTACAGGATAGTATTTGGTGCTGTCAACTTGTTAATAAACAAAGTACGTTTACATGTACACGGCAATGGCTGTCTTTTCAAAAACTTCCACTTTTGTATTTGTTTTTAGTCCCAAAAACTGGTTTTCCAGTAAACAAATAAGTGAAACGCATAAAAGGTTTCTCTGTTTTTGGCTCAAAAGGTTGTTGTGTAAATAACCCCTCAGCTTCACTTTAATAATAATAAACTGGTTTACTGTTGACATTTATAAGAAGCATTGTTTATTGTTATTGCCACTAGAGTTTCTGTTTGCATTGTACAATCTTTTTTAGTACATTTGTTGTGTTGTTGAGAAACTAAAATGTGTGTTTGCTAACATTTAATTTTATTTAAGACTACTGTAGCCAATTTTATTTAATTTATGAATATAATTATAAAATGTGACTTACAGGATGTGTAAATGCAATTTATCTGTGATTTATTTGTGATTAGGTCAAAAGTGGCAACTAGAGGGGAACATTTTGCGAGTAATCTGCTGATAATGCTTGATATAAAAAACACAGTCACAGCAGCATTTTCTTAATAGCTTGCAGTACATAAACCAGCACAGATTAAGTTGCAAAACAGCACTAAATAATCAGTCAAATTTATGGTTAAAACAGCTGTGGTTAACACAATTCTTGCATTACAAATACAGTAGAAACCAAAAAAGAAATTTCCCAATTTTACAGTATTTTATTAATTTAAAGGTTTTAGCAGACCTTTCTTTTGAAATACTTAAAAACTAAACATTGTACCTTTGTTACAAAGACAAAAACACAACCAAATGCATGTGGGCATGGGAAAAATCACATGATAAACCAATGCTCTTTACAAACTATTTTCACACAACATACAATAATAAAATATAGAAGCTGCTCATTGTCGTTCAAAAACACCATCATGGTGACACACATGACAATAAAGTGATGCAATAAACATTATTTATTATCTATTTGGCCAGGGCACTCTTGTAAAAGAGATGTTTAATCTTAATGTGGTTGTCCTGGTAAAATAAAGGTTATTATAATAATAATAATAATAATAATAATAATAATAATAATAATAATAATAATAATTATTATTATTATTATTATTATTATTATTATTTTTATTATTATTATTATTATTATTGTAATAATTATAATAATTTATCAATATTAGATGCAACATAAACTTTGTTATAAATCACTGATAAGAAAATTCAAAAAATAAAAGTAATGTAAACATCCATGTCATGCATGAAATTCTGAGAAATCATTTTATGGTTATTCAACATACATATTTAAAAGAATCTTATAGTCAACAATGGCTGCACAATATTGGAAAAATCTGAAATAGTTTTTTTTTTTTCTGCATATGAATATGAATGTCTTACCAGAGGATTTAAATAGATCTATTTGGAAAGATTTCATTAATTTAGATCGACCTGAATGATCAAGCCTTTTTTCTATGCAGTGCATCTGCATAAATTATAATAAATTACAAGCAAAAATAAATACAGTGTCTGACAGTATTCAAGTACAGAAAGTGAACAGTCAAATATAAAATATCATGATCAGCATTGCATAAATAATAAAATAATAATAATGCCTTTATTGTTTTATCTTTAATAAATAATGTAATCCTGCAATGTGACTATTGCAGATACACACATTGTGATATTGATGCTCAGCGATATATTGTTCAACCCTACTGTCAACCAAATCACACTTTTTACTGTAGTGTTTTTGCAACCACTAAAATCACAGCCATTTATTTTACTGTGAACATTAATGATGATGATATGGTTCATATAGTCAAGAAACAACACAGGAGCATAACTGGTTAATATTTTTTTTAACGGACTACCACAAACCTTAGTAAACATTCATTTAAATACTCTCCTACTATGGGTTTTGCATCTGAAACGGAATCTCCTAATGCAAATACATGGTAAAATAAATGTCAGTGCCTTTTCAGCACTATAATGTTTCATTGTGTGCACCTCAATAGCAAATCCTGACTGTATTCTTTTATGCCACAGACAGTTTACATTGGCGCTAGCTGTTACTAATCTTGCCACTTTCTCATGTTTTTGTAGTTTTGGTGCTTTAAAGCATTGCAGAATCTCCAGTTTTAGCAATGTTTAGTTTTCATTATAGTTTTGTAAAATTATGCAGAGGTGTGTGTGAGGGAGGACTGGGAGAGTGTAAACAGAGTGGAGGAAGAAAAGGCAAGACAATCGATACAATAGTTTAATTTCATTGCTATTGAGTTAAAAATACCAAAGCTTTCCACAAATGCATGCTGTAGTTCACCATTACATAAGAAATTTATGTTTATTTATACTTGAAACTCTGGAAAACCTACAAGAACGCTTTCTTTGCCATTCCAAATGACTTTATTAATAAGTTATTTGAGTCACTGCAGTGATGTACGGATGCAGTCCTCCAGGCTCATGAGAGTCATACACAATAATAATTCTTTTTCCACTGCACCATGACTTTACATTTTTTTGTGTACATTATTTCTATTAAGTGACAAGACTTTTGTCTAAGCAAAGTCAGACCTTACTGTCCTAATTAAATAATTAAAAATCAAGAAATGATCGAATTTTATTTTGGTAAAATATGCAAAATCTTGAGGCTTTTGCCTTTCATATAAGCCACTTCTGATACCAAATGATCATCAAGAAGTCAAGTTATTATTTGTTGTTCCTAAAACTTGGATAGGCGACAAGACTTTTGTCAGGTAGTGTATAAACGCCCATCTGTTTGGATTTGCACTTTGCATATCAACAAGCTGTTACATTTTTAATACAATTCATGGCTTTTTGGCATTTATTTAAGTATTTATTGAAGAGCTGTAAAGATCAATGTGCTCCCACAATGCATGATGGGTTTTTGTCTTGAAGACTCAGGGAGAACTTACTCAGAAATACTTACAAAGAAAAAACAAACACTCACTTTTTGATCCATAAATGAGTCTCTGACTTACTGTGCATGATCTCACGGTTTGTCACAGAGATGCAGTCATCAGTATTTAACTAAAGCATCTTCTCATTTCTCATTTATCACAACTAGTCTCATGACTAGTTGTGACACACCAAATAAGTCATCAGTTACCGGTCATCTACCACATAACTTGTGATTTTAAATTTGATTTAACATGTAGATTTTAAACCCAGATGACACAATATAGCACAGGAAACCTGTAAAATTAACTAGTTTACACAATCAATTCAATTTAAAGGGACGGTTACCCAAAAATGAAGATTCTTTCATTATTTACTCACCTTTTTCTTGTTCCAAACCGGTTTGACTTTCGTTCTTCTGTTTTGTTCTTCTTCAAATCGTCACCTTGGAATTATAAGGTTCTATTTGCGTTCTGAATGATTTTGAGATAATGAGCTTCAAAGTTTTTGCAAACAGTATTTCATAGCAAACAGTATGAGTGTAACATTTGCTTTTTTAAATAAAAAGTCTTAAAATGTAAACAACTTATAAAAAACATCCCATAATGTAAATAAGTTGTTATTTAACAAGAATATGTCAATAACTCAATTTGGACAAAAAAGTCAGAAGCTTATAATTCTAAGGTGAAGAAATGAAGATACCTTGAAGAAAGCTGGAAACCAGGAACCATTCACTTCCAAAGTATTTGTTTTTCCTACTATGGAAGTCAATGGTTACTATGCTTGGGCGGTATTCAATTTTGATACCGTTAAACCTCCTCTCCTATTTTACCTCAGTATACGGTATTACCGTGTGTAATAAAAAATTATAATGTAAGGCTCAGACAGTGTCACTAAAATGTTGACATGTGCCTGAATACCATATATGCGACCTTAGATTTGAGGGATTTCCATCTCTCGCAGTGACCTTTTTGTTGCACAGTTTGCCTTGTCCGTATTTACCACCTCTCCCTTCTCATTCGGTCAAAACCCGAAATACTGCCAAACTGCAGAAATTGTGATCTTTTTCGACTTTGTGAGCGACTTGCCATCTTTCCCCACCTCTCTCTTTCTCCTCCACGCTTTCCTGTGATGAAAACCACGCATACGCATTTTAGGCATTAAATAAATTATATTTAACGTTTAATCCTTATCCCCTATGTACATGCATTGTTTTTATGACAGTATAACAGTATTGAAAGTGATACCGCTGCTATTTTTAGATGCTGCGGTATACCATATTACTGTATTACCGACCAAGCCTAATGGTTACAGGTTTCAGCTTTCTTCAAAATATCTTATTTTGTGTTCAACAGTAGAAAGAAACTCATAAAGGTTTAAAACCATAGAGAACTATTATTAGATGCAAACGTTGTCCTGTGTGTTGTGCTACACGAACACCTCTTTTAAAATCTCAGAAAATAATGTAAAACATTTCACACCATTTAATTTATCAATCATATTATAATCTATAAATTAGCATGTTATTTGCTCCAGTACATTTCACATCCATTTCTTTTACTAAAATTGTATAAATGCCACTAAAAATTGCATTCAACTGGTTTCAGACTGACCTAAAACATTGAATGTATGTAGCTTATCCATAAAAGCATTATCTTCTCTTTCAGGTGACTTTCACAAGCTGATATACTATTCAGTACATCCTGTGCTTGTTTATGCATTATTGCAATACAAGTTTTGTTAGTAGATTGACAACAACTGCTTGATTTCCTTCTATATAAAACTATAACATGCTGAGTTTTTTATTATTTTTTTTTACATATATTGAGTCGGGTAACTTTTCAAAGTCAGTGGTAGTGTAACTTGAGAACTGTAAAGTTGTTGTTTTTTTGCATTTATCTTGTTTACCTCACTGCTTTCATCATTTTGACACAGAGGCACTGAAGAGAGTGTTGTGAAATCCTGCGTATAACTTCAACAGCCACCTCCAGTTCACATGGAGATGTTTTTGTAAGAATACGAGAGCAAGGTTACGGTGTTGGAGTGTAATCTGCCATTGCATTTGCTGCATTGACAAGGTCTAACACAAGCACACACCAGCGTGTTAAGTATTCTCTGTTTATCTTCTCGTGAAGTCACTCCTGTCTGCCAAGCATCAGACCTTGAAAGTGTGGAGACATGGGGTCAATTGCATTACAGTATGTATTCCACTTCAGAGGCTTCTTATCTATCGCTGATAACGAAATCCTTTACTCTCCCCAAATCACAGCGACGCTGGGGTTTTCACTAGAGAAATGTTTTGGAAGTGGCGGAATTAGATCAAAATCTCATGCATGGTAAATTCGGGAAATGTCCATAAAATAAAATGGCAAAGTGGTGGAAAAGGCTTCCTCTAGATGTCTTTGAAAGTCATTTCATACAACATTTTGTGGTGTATGGTCTGCTGCTGACTTCCTTGTTTTGTTAACAGCTTGAAAGTAAAGACCTGTTTAGGTTTCAAATTAAACAGAGAGAATTGTTTAACAAGGGTTTTTTCAGAGTTGGATCTGCAAGAATTATTGGAGTTATGTGAAACATTAATAGTGAGAAAAATACAGAAAACATTTGATCATGTTCTAAAGAGCTTTTACCTGTATTTGTTTTTCTTCTAATCTGAAAAAATAAACTGAATTAAATGTCTAAACAGCATGGAAACCTGCAACTGTTAATAACTATAAAATTAAACGTTTAGAACCAGTGTATCTGCAGGGTCTTATAAAGTCTTAAATCTCAAAAACAACATTGTAGGCCTTAAAAGCCTTAAATTTAATGAAATATTGTGTTTTAGGTCTTAAATCTGTTTTAAACATTTCTTAATTTTCCTTTGTTTATGTATAGCTACCCAATCAGGCTAACACCTATCCAATCACTAACATCCCATCTCAAATAAACGTTTAACTTTTTAAGAATGTAATTTGAGCTCTATTTACCATAATGGTTGAATTATTTTCCTTATGTTAAGACTTGTTTAAAAGTTCTTTATGTATTTACTGCTGAGGACGCTGACCTGGACAGACTGTTAGAATGCATTTATTATAGTTTTTATAACCTTTAAAACTTTATTCAAATTTTTAACCCTTTAACTTCCCCACCAAGAAAAAAAATCTTTGGATTGCGTTTCTTAACTAAAATTTCACTCATAATGGTCTTGAAAATGTCTTAAAAGGTCTTAAATTTAACTTTCTGAAACCTGCAGAAACCCTGTAAAAGATTCTTTCAAGGTTTTTTTTTGCACATAAAAATACTGAAATTTACATAAAGCAGATTTGAACTTTGTTGGTATATTATTGAAACAAATTATGAAAATACATTTTTATGGCAATGTTTCTGGTATTCCGCTGCTTATAAGACGTTTTATATTATTTTTTAAGATATTTTAATTCATATATTTTTTGTGTATAAAAGACAACATAAAAAACATAGCTCACAAGATACCTTATTTGTAGGTAGTCAGTATCAAAAATGACTTTAGCTTTAAATAATTCATGCAGTAATGTGTTTTTTAATGAATATGATTTTATATTAAATATATATTAATTTATTTATAGAGTAAATATTTCAACAGCAATTACTTAGTCCTTAGTGTTACACAATCCTTCAGAAATAATTGTATAATATGCTGATTTGCTTCTCAAGAAACATTTTGTATAATCATAATGACAGAGGATAAGCGGCCTAAACATTTGTGTGGAAACAATGCTTTTTTCCAGCATTTTTAATAGATATAGTTTGAAATCTTTTTTTTTTTTTTTTTTTTTAAGAAAATTGTTTTGTTCATCAAGGCAGCATTTATTAAATGTTTTTAAAAAATTAAATTGTTAAATATTTATAAAAATTAAAATAACTGCTTTCTAATTGTATGTTGTTTTTAAACGATTACTCCAGTCATTATTGCTTTTATTATCTTTACCATTAATATTAATGATAATAATAATAATAATAATACATATTAGAGGGATTACTGAAGACTGGAGTAATGAAGCTGAAAGTTCATCTTTAAAATCACTGCAATAAATGATTAAATTAAATGATAAACTACTTTTGAACAGTTCTTTTATAGTGCAAGAACATTTGACAATTTGTACTGTATTTTTGATAAAATAAATGCAGATTTGGTGAGCAGGATAAGCTTATCTTAAAACATTTAAAAATCCTACTGACCCTAAACTTTGGTGTTGGTAGTGTAAGTAATTGCCACTTGTCACTTCTGATCACTTTAATGCAACTTTTTTGAAAAAAAAAACAACAACAACATGTACACCTTGTAGGGTATTTAATCTGAACAATTTCCAAGCAGCCTACACACCTTCAAAAAAAAACCAAAAAGTGTTGCCAAACAATCAGTCCCCATCCACGCCCTCCATGCGATCCTTTGAGTTCACACATTTAACAGCAGCCGTTAGTTAAGCTACGACCCCTAAGACCAAAGCTGGCCATCGCATTCTCAATCAATGGCCAGGATGCTAGGCTTGTTAACTCATTTATGTGAATGTGCCACTCCACCCATTGCAAGTGTCCCTCCAAGCCCGCAGTCACCTAATCTGACTTTAGCCTTTTGTGTGCTGCTGAGATTGAAGGCATATTGAACGAGCCCGTCCAGGGGCCATTCAGAAGCTATACGTTCCTGCATCTTCAATATCAGATAGCTCCTAGTCAGGACTGTCTATCGATCCATTGCTTTAGCACTTCTCTTGCGGCTGAGTGGCAGCTCCTAGTCTAAGGAAGATAAACGCCATGGAAGAGATGAGTCATTCCTGTCTGGTGTGCTTTTCTCCGTCTCTCTATCATCTTCTCTTCACCTCAGCTCTCAGCCAGGCCCATTTTACCACAGTACAAGCCTCATCTAATTTACTGTAATGCACCGCTGCTCTGAGAACGGAATGGTGTTATTATAAAAATAAAATGGGAAACGGGTGCAGCAAGAACTCTTAAACGTTCTTGGCTTGAAGCTTAAAGGAGTATTCCAGGTTAGTTACTGCCACCATTTGTGGAATGATGTTGATTGCACAGAAAATTATTTGAACTCATCCTTCATTTTCTTTAAAAAAAAAAAAGAAGGTGCAAATTGAGGTTACAGTGAGTAAATATGTCTGTGAATAGGGACAATTTTTGGAGGATTAAAATGATGAAATGTGGAGCACATGGTTTCATAAAAGCGCTGACATTAGTTGGTCTGGTAAAACGTGTGTATTATTTTAGCTGTGCTATGAATATGATCTTCAATTAACAGTTGTATAATTGTATGAGTCTGTAGATGAAAGCGTTTTTTTTTCTTTCTTTTTTTTTTTTAAATGTATTATGGGACCTTGATCTGCTCTGGCAATTTTTTGATGTTGAAAATTTTATTCTGCCATTTAAACAAATGGCATTATATGGTTGAAGTGATATATTATCTGGGTTGATCACTCAAATCATTAGGATCAAGAAAATTAGAAATTCCAAGAGTTTAGTCAAGGCAAAGCGAATCCACCTTCATCTAATACGCTGTAATCAGCTTCCAGAAATGATCAGATGTGCTCCAACATTAGGCACATTCAAATCAAGACTGAATATACATCTGTTTAGCTGTGCCTATACTGAATGAGCACTGTGCTATGTCCGACAGATCACACTATTATGTCTTTCTTTTCTTTTTCAATCTTTTATAACCTGTTTTAACACATTTTAATCTTTTTTTATATGTTTTAATCATTTTTATGTAAAGCACTTAGAATTACCATTGTGTATAAAATGTGCTATATAAATAAACTTGTCTTGCCTTACTCTGATCATGCAAATTATGAACCAGGTAATAAGCTGCCAGTAGTTTATTGTTGCTATTTTGGTAAATAATTAATTACAAAGTCACAATCACATTAGATTTTGAGCACAAAAAAAAAATGTGTACACAGCAACATGTCACATTATGTTTGGCTTCTTTTTCTTAAACAAATGAATAAATGAATGAATGAATTAATGAATGATGAATGAATAAATTAAGCAACATATCCTACATCCAATATATAAAAAATATGCAGTCTACATCACTTTAATCCAATACTGTAATTTTTTTAACTGCCCCACCAAGAAAAAAAATGTGGATTGCATTTGTGAACCCCTAATGTCGCTAACACACTAAATATATGTATTTTTTTTAAAACATCCCAGAATTTTTTAAGTATCAACCTCTACTAAATGGTTGATATGTTGGTTTATGGTAAAAGTACTGGAATTAACACATATACTATGAAAACTTTAAAATTTATAAAGTGTAAAACCAATTTATTTATTAAAAAGTATCAAAATAAAACATTTTTGAATACTAAATCATCTTTATTTTTTGAAGTATGCCATAAAATATTTCAGATTCTCATTTAACATGTTTTATTTTTATTTTTTCAATAAAACCAAAATCAAGTGTAGTAGTGTGACAGGATTATTATTATTATTATTATTATTATTATTATTATTATTATTATTATTATTTGTAAACCAACAATGCTGTGCGTGTAAACCATTATTTAAAAAAGTAATCTTTAAATGACTTTAACAGTCATTATTTTAAACAGTCAAAATATGATTACCATTTGGTAGAGCATGCAGTTAAAAAAGGTGAGTTTGCCCTTAACTGAAAATGTAATCATTAATTGTTTACTTTTATGTCTTTCCAAACCAATAATAATTTATAATCAGAACATGAATGAAGATGTTGATGAAGAGATCAAGAAAAGAAAACGATTTTATGGCATGTTGTGACTTGTCATTCTTCTAATGTTCACAAATCTTAACATGGTGTGAATGTGTAGGTGTCAGGTGCCATCTAAATTGAAGCACAGCAAAATGAATTGATAAATAATTAAAAAATGAGTACACAAATGAGTGTGAATAGAAGTCAGTAAAATAAAAACTGTATAATTAATTTTTAAATTGTAGTTTTAGAATTTAATGTGTTTTTATTGTCATTGAGATAAAGTTGGCTTAGTAAGCAAACTATAATCATATTAACATACATTTCATATAGACCATTTCATTGTGGTGATGTCATTGGCCAAACCATTTCATAACTGTAAGAAGCGCCAATTCAATCATAACTTTATGTTTAAACAGCTATAATAACATCATCAATGTTAGGGATGTCCTGATCAGGCTTTTTTGCCCTCCCGTGTCCGAGTCATTTGATTTTGAGTTTCTATACCGATACCGAAACCCGATCCGATACTTCAAAAATACATAAAAAAAGAATAAAGAAGAGTGAAGAAATAGAGCCATCTATTTTGGCAGCCTTTAACCAAAAGTGTTTCTGCAACAAATCGATGTCATGCCGCACGCGTTGCTGTTTCTGTGTGTTAGTAAAGAAAGAGGTCCAACCCTGTGCCACCACATAACTATAAAGGTGTTTAAAATAATCAGAATATATATATATATATATATATATATATATATATATATATATATATATATATATATATATATATATATATATATATATATATATATATATATTTATTTATTTATTTATATATATACATACAGTTGAAGTCAAAATAATTAGCCCCCCTGTTTATTTTTCCCCCAATTTCTGTTTAACTGTTTAGATTTTTTCAGCACATTTCTAAACATAACAGTTTTAATAACTCATTTCTAATAACTTATTTATTTTATCTTTGCCTTCATAACAGTAAATAATATTTTATTAGATGTTTATATGTAAAAATATATAGCTAAAAGGGGCTAATAATTTTGACCTTAAAATGTTTATTTAAAAAAACTAAAACTGCTTTTATTCCAGTCAAAATAAAGCAAATAAGACTTTTTCCAGAAGAAAATAATATTATCAGACATACTGTGAAAATTTCCTTGCTCTATTAAACATTTTATACAAAAATATTTAAAAAGAAAAAAAAATTGGGGGGCTAATAATTCTGACTTTAACTGTTTATATATATATATAAATATAAATATATATAGATTCTGATCGAGTATGAAACTGCATGATCGGGCCCGATTTCTAATCACATGATTGCATCTGGACATCCCTAATCAATATGTGGCTCTTTTTGGATTTTCTGAAGCAACAGAAATTAAAATAAAACAGTAAAACAGAAAATACTTTGGGACAATTGTTTTTGTTTACATTCCTCAAAATGGTCTATACATTTTCTTGCTCTATATTTGAGCATTTTTATAGCTCACTCCTATTTTAAATGATGTTACCCATTTATTTTTTAAGATAAACAAGAATACGTGAGAATTATTATTTGCATATCAGATGAATACACAGGTATTTTCGCCAACATGTCAACCTTTGGTGACTTTAGTTCTTGGGGGGTGTGACATAGTCAGATTTAATAAAAACTATGCAAAGTAACTGAAAAGGCAGCGAAATATCATGATCAATGGCTCTGAGATGGAAAGACATGTGGCTTGTGGCAGACAGCCCTCAGAAGCAGCCAGTCTCAGTGGGAAGACGTGACGGGAGGGAAGGGGGTGGTCTGGTCTGCAGGAGACGCTGCCCGTGAAAATTAATCTTGGGCTATATCTCAATATCTCAATGCAAAACTGCCCTGCAAAATCCCCTCGCTGCATTTCTAATGTGTCACTGCATGAGTCTGAGGTGGGGGAGGAAGTGATGCGTGGGGGCAGGGCAGGACAGATTCAAAGGGGTAAATGATTGCCCTCTAGGGGAAGGAGAAATGAGAGAACTGCAGAGAGGTTTATCAGAGACAGAGCTGGCTGTCAGCCAGAGCCGTGGTTGTAGGGTGGTCTAGAGACTCTGAGAGAGAGAGAGAGGGTTGCTCACCTCCTTGACACAGCAAATCTTTGCACTCCCTCTCCTGTCTGGACACATCATTTTATAAAAAGAAATATGCAAGGTAAATATGTAGGTCGAGACGGCCGGGTTGTATATAACATCATTATTCTATTATGAGCTCAGGCTTTAGAGTAATAACCTACATACATTTTCCTTGCATAATATAGAGGAAGTGGGACAGGGATGTATAATCAACATTAACACTGACAGCACATTGTCAAGATGTAAATCAGTAAAGTCAAGCACGCAGCTCCGGCAGACTCTCTTAAATGCAAAAGGAATCAAAGTGTAAACTAACCGCAAGCTTTTAATGGCAGTGTGTACTGTATATTTTCAACCAACTGCACTTCTTTACAAAAAAAAAATATATATATATATATATATTTTATATATATTTATATATATATATATATATTTGAACACTGAATTAAAACGAACTATTATATCTATAAAGTGTTGCAAAACATTGTTGGTTCAATTTAATTCAATGTTTAAATTATATAAGTGGGCTTTTATGAAGAGTACCTCCATAAAAAGGGATTGATTCCCATACTGTTTGTTGTTATAGAAAATTCAATACTTTAATTCTTTCTAATTTGTGATTTTAAATGAAAATTAAAAATGTTTGTCATCATTTACTCAACCTTGTGTAATTTTTAACTCAAGAAATTTGTTTATTTTCAGAAAACAGATTATGTATTTATATAAATCTGAGAGATTTTTGTCCCATTGGAAGTATATCCACCCAAAATACTTGATGCTTTAAAACAATCAAAAATAAAGTACAAATAAATCCCTATTTAGCCTTTATTCACATATAAACACGGATCAAACTAAACAGCTTCTTTATGAATGTTTTTAAGAATCAGAATTGGGTGAATCTCAGTTCTCATTTCATTAAAATATCTTAATTTGTGTCCTGAAGACAAAAAAAAAGCTCTTTTGTGGGTTTGAAATGATATGAGGTTGAGTAAATACCCTATAAATCAACCCTTTAAATCAGGTATGAGGTAACATCATGACGTATTTATCTTTCAAAATTGATTTTTAGTGTAAAAAAAATATAAAACCATTTTGAGAAATGTTTACAGGACTACAAGAATTACATAATAATCAAAAGCAGCCAGGCAATTTGTAAGTCTATATTTCAAATGCAGATACACTAAATGTTTATCCTCTCACTTTATCTCTATCCCCTCGCTCTGAACGATCCGCTGTTCATTCAATATGCCTGTCTCGCACACGTAATGAAAATCCCACCCACAGGCGTGCTCACAAATGAAATCTTGGGCTGTGTACTGAGGTAGGATGGCAACAAGGCATGTCCGAATCCACTATCTGAACTGCATGCTGTGAACTAAGATGTCAGCTCTTTGAAGAAAACATAGATGTATAATTTACTTTTTTATATTACAATCCCTCATGTGCAAAAACAAATAAATGTTCATTTAAAAAAAAAAAAAAACATAACTCAATTTGCACTACGCAATAAGCCTGGCACTCACTTAATATTTGTTTGGTTAATTATAAAGCTGGCTTAAATTTGTTTTAGATCAGTAAATACATATTATGGTGCCACAGTAGCCTGTCATTTGGTTATAAAGGCACCACTTAAATCATTGACTAGCAGTCTAGTCTACTCCGGCAGCGAAGGGTTAAGAACGTCTAGGCTTTGGTGGGAGGAGACGCGGCACGCTATTGGATAATCATACGTGACGTAATCGACATGAAAAACCAAGGAACTAGTTAAGAAGGCAGTCGGTAACTTTGAAAAGAGGTTTGACTTGGAGTGCGGCAGCTGCTAGAGTCTATCAAGAGGGAAAAGTGTGTTTGAACATGGTGCAGCAGACGGACCACAGCGAGACGGAGAGCAGCGTTTCGCGAGAGACCACAGACACCGAGGAGAGCGAAATGATGGCTTGCAGCCCGGTGCCACCGAAACCGGACTGGTGCAAGACAGCCACCGGCCACATCAAACGACCCATGAATGCGTTTATGGTATGGTCCAAAATCGAGAGGAGAAAAATCATGGAGCAGTCTCCAGACATGCACAACGCAGAGATCTCCAAAAGGCTGGGGAAGCGGTGGAAAATGCTGAAGGACAGCGAAAAGATTCCCTTTATCCGCGAAGCCGAGCGGCTCCGGCTCCAACACATGGCTGACTACCCCGACTACAAATACAGACCCAAGAAAAAACCAAAGCTCGACAGCTCCTCAAAACCAGCAGTGCAGTCGCCGGAGAAGATTAGCAAAAGTGTCAAAGCAGCCGCAGGGAAGAAGTGCGCCAAACTCAAGCCCAGCAAACCGGGGAACATTACCGCCAGAGCATCCACACAAGACTGCAGATTCAACTATGTTTTCACAAACTTAAAAGTGACCAAGTCTATCAAAAGGGAACTTACTGACGACGAAGACGACGACGACGATGATGATGATGACGACGACGAGGAGGATGACTACGAGGACGAGGAGCACATTAGGCTGCACAACGTCCCCGCGAGCCCCACGCTGAGCTCCGCTGCGGAGTCCGAGCATGGCGCGAGCATGTACGAGGAGTCCCGGCACACGAGCGCGACTCACGGCAGCAGACTGTTTTACAACTTCAAGAACATTACCAAGCAGAGCGCAGCTTACCCTGCCTCGGTGTCACCAGCATCTTCTTTCAGGTCAGTCTCCTCTTCGTCCAGCAGCTCCAGCGAGGACTCCGACGACTTGCTGGTGGACTTCAGTTTGAACTTAGCGGCGGGCTCTCACACCGCGGACTTGGGGAACACTTCAGGAAACCTTTGCCTCTCTCTGGTGGATAAAGATTTGGACTCGTTCAGCGAGGGCAGCCTCGGTTCTCACTTCGAGTTCCCGGACTATTGCACTCCCGAGCTCAGTGAGATGATCGCGGGAGACTGGCTGGAGGCGAACTTTTCAGACCTGGTTTTCACTTACTAACTGACAAACTCCTCCATGACCAAGGAGGCATTGCGCATCTTCAGGTTATTTTTTGACTCTGCCTCGGTGGTTGTCCCGGTTTAGACGGAGGAACGTGCGTTACGAGACGCGTAACGTTAAGAAAAAAAGTGACAACATGGTCCAAACATTGACTGTGCTGTGTGTGTATGGCAAGCTCTTTTAACATTTACTCCTTGAAACTGCACGGTATGGTCTTATTTGACCATCACTCAAATGCCAGTGAATGACACACAAGGATTTATTTTATTTCTAGTACTTTAGCGAAAACACTTTATTCCTTTGCTGCTAGTCACTATCACTTATGGCAAGTAACTCTTGTGCTATTAATTTTAACAAATTGTAACATGTTTTCTCAGCTGATTGAAATGTTATTGCTGGCACATTCTCCAATTTTGCCTGTACCTAATACTACTAATAATATTAAGCCATTCCATTTGGTACTAATCTAGTATAGTGACCTGAAGAATTAAATTATAGGGTATTATATAAATAAATTGCTAGTGAATTTGAGACACTAACCACTATTGAATCACTAATAAGTACAAGTCACTTGAAAAAAATTAATGCTAGTTAGTTAGAAAGCAGTAAATGTTAAAGTAGCTTGCCATAATGTGTGGTTATTCTGTGGGGTTGCAGTGAAACTGCTTAAACTGTGGTGGAGCGCAAAATGTAAAATCTGAACTATGCATTCCCATCCCACCCGTATCTCTACAGGGAGCTGGCAAATGGCTGCTTGACTGAATGGAGGCAATTCTGAAACACTGTTCAGGATGGAACTTTTTCTGAGGTCTTATGTAATTTCTGTACGTCACAAATGTTTCTTTTTTTTTCTATCCGGTTCAGTTTCCCTCCAAGTATGGGGATATTTTACGCAGATAACCACTCTAGAACACACAGGTATGGCAGGAAGCATTTTGATACATGACCAACATACCTCATCTTTTTAAAAAAAAAAAAGTAAAATATTTTCTGGCATATTTTTGTACAGTTAAAGGGAATGTTCTTACTGTGCTTTAAGTGAGGTTTCTTCAGGCACTTCAACCCGGTTTCATTTGTAAAAGCATGCAAGAATTAAACTGACAAGTCGACTTGCATTTAAATGCCTGGTTATTATTTTACTCAAGGCAAGTGTACAGCTGTAGATCTGAAGCGTTTCTATAGGGAAAATGTACAATGGAATTGGGGGAACACATGAGCCTCATTTCTGGTACTAGATTGAAGATTGTATATGTTCTGTAATATAGTAAAGCTAGGAGTTTATGTATATCTGTGTGAATGGGTCCCAAATAGCAGGTGTAAAACTGGATTTTGTATTGCTTTATTTTATTTTTTTGTTTAGTTTTTGTTTGTTGTTTTTTTCCATCATAATGGCACATTGTTTTTTTTATTTTATTTTGTGCAATATACTCCCAAAATGGACCATCTGCGTTTTGTAGCAAAGGAAATGAGTTACATGTCGTCATGCTGAAGTCTGTATCTGACACAAATAAATCAGCTGGAACTGATAAGAAAATGTATGTCTGGTTAATGGTGTGTGTGTGTGTGATCAAAGCAAGCATATTTGTGATTTTTCCATTCTGCTCCTTCAGAAGGATTTGTGTTTCCAGATGCATGTAAACATTTCCCACCCGTTCTCTCAAACCGAGTTTTCTTTTTCCTTTAGACTGGGGGAAAAAAAAGATCTGCTCCTTTAAGAAATCAAACCTCGCGCTGCCTATGGAGCCCTTTTTGATTGGTTTAACTATAACCCCCTCCTTAAAGTGTTCCAATGGGCTCTGCCCCTTTTTTTTCTCCTTTTGAATTGCATTCATTCAACTCTGCAAGACTAACTGCCCAGCCTGGTAAGATGAATTCTGCCATGAAAGTGGCTGAAAATTTTTTTTACAAGCCTCATTTGCTGCTTTTTTGCACTGGTAAAGCAGACTTTTTTTATTTGCTGGCTTACATTACACTAAATCAAAGATTATTCAAATGGAGAAATACAGGCCTGCTCCAGCACTGCATGCTAATAACGATTGTGTCATTGCAGTCAGGCTCTGTGTGATGCAATCTTACCTCAGCCTTTATTGTAGTGAGTGGCACAGGATCTGCTAATGGGCTGTAGAGCTGTCATGCTTCTGGCACTCAGTATCTATTTCTGCATAACTCATGAGTTGTGCCACCCAGTCCAAACTGAAGGTGTGTGGGTTGTAGGATTAGTTTACACTCACGGTAATGATCAAATCATTGTGTTGTTGCTAGCTGGTGAAGGCCATTTTCAGCAAAAAAAAAAAAAAAACTAAATTTATAATTCCAAAGTTTTGATGCTTGATCTTTGATTACATTTTGCTTGACGTTTGACTGTTAATATCCTTAGGTTGTTGACAAAGGTCTAGAATTTGTCCCATACATTAGCTCATTTGTCCATTTTCACTGCTATGCCGTCATATATTGTAAAAAATAACCCATTGAAAAAGGCTTTAAGACCAAGCTAAAAAAAAAAAAGAAATGTGAAGCTCTAAATTACTATTATGTTTAAATTTTTATTATGTAAATGGCCAAATTCTGACTGAGGAAAGTTTATTGTGCTGGCCAGTTTGTTATTTGCGTAATAAATTACAATAGGCTGCAATTTTGTAATTTAAAACTTTCCTAACAATATATGATGTAATAAATTTGTATTTAAAACAAATATTTGTCATCTTTGTTTATTCTAAATATTTAGGAAATATGTTTGGTTATGATGACCGTCCAACAAGCTAATTCAGCTAGAAATTTGTGCTTAAAATGTCATCTAAAATGTCTCATAATTAAATAGAAAATGAGGCAAATAATTGCAAAAAGGTCACTTTTTGAGAACAACACACACACACACACACACACACACACACACACACACACACACACACACACACACACACATCCCTTTTGCTAGGCTGGCTACAGGCCTGGATTTACAATTTATTGAAACATGTTTGATTAAAAAGTAGTTTGGATTTTATTCTATAAATTTTTCTATTATTAATAATGAATAAAGAATAATATTTATAAATAGAAAATAATTCAATAAGTTGTTAATATTTCTTCCTATTGAAAACAAAATCTCTATTTTTTTTACATAAAAAAGATTGTATATATAGTTTTTTGTACAACTGTATATTATTAATTTATCAACAATGTATTAACTTTAGAGGAGCTAAGAAATCCATATTTGGTGGAATAGTCTTTTTATGAAAGTTTTAATCACAACAAATGCAATTTTGTAATATTGACAATTGTGCAATGCTCTAAATGACAATAATTTGAGGTACAATTTTGCACGGTATGTTATCAGTTCATTAGAATAAAACACACTTTACTCAAGCCCATGCCTAGTAAATTCAGAGAATCAGAAATATGTTTTTTTTCTTCTTCTTCTTTTTTTTTTAAACAAGGCATCCAATTTGGGTGTCCACATCAAATAAAATTGACAAAAGTGATTCTATATACACTGAATCTGTTTTAATGATAAGTAGAATACCTAGCTTAATTTGTTTAATTTAAATTTTTTAAAAGATAAAATGCCAAAGCTTTGGTGCAATCATGTTTTATTGCCAATAAGTGTAAGAGCTGTATTTATGTAGAAATTAAACAACATACTTATTCTGACTACTCAAGCATATAAAAGAATGAGTCATCATATTAAACGTTAATATATTGCAACTGTTAATTACTTATTGCTGATAATAATACCCAGAGAATAAAAATTACAATTACTTTATATTTTGGAGCTTGAGTTCATAGAAAATTTTGATGCATTACCAATGTGTGAACATAATCTGTTACACTAAATAACATTTTAGTGAGCATCCTCTGTAAAAAATTATAGTAAATTATATTTCATTCTTTTTCTAAATTCAACAAAAATGAAAATTGTCATGCTTGAAAACCTCTTTTCTAATGACCAACACCAGACCCCTTCATCCTTGGCAGTTATCCCTTCTTCATGCTCCTAATTAAATATAATGATTTTCGCCTCGATTCTTATCTTTGGAAATAGATCCTGTGGAAGCAATCCTGAGCCTGTATGTGTTAAAGGGAGGCAACAAGCTAGTGGAATAGCGCTCTATAGCTCTTTTATTTGCCCCATATGTTAATCTACAGAAGGAAAGTCATTCACGATCTGGCTGCCAAGATACATGGCTTTGATTATACATTCTCCTATTCTGTACAGGGGTGTGTGTTACCATTCTGACCTAAAAACAATTTTCTTCTCTCTTCTCTGAGTCTAGCAGGTCCATCGACTTTCTAAAGACTCTCTCTTATTTTTGAAATGTAGCTTGGCTATGTATTTATTTATGTAAATTATTAATGGTTTGAAATTAATGCAGCTTCCACTGTATTGTCTACTATATGTGATTACTTCAAAATTCTAAACATCCAATAATAATTCAAGTCAAGTTACTGAAGCATGCGCAATATGTGCAATTAACATCATGTCGTTAGATAAACTTGGGATGTTATAGCTGAGCGTTTACAATGGTGCAAGCACCTGTAACTCTAGTAGATCGATGTTGCCTTTCTCACTGATTTTGCTTATCTGTTTCTTTCATCGCACATTGCATTAATTTATTGACACATTTCAGTATGCATGATGTTTTAAAAACACTCAGGTTTTGTCATGTATTTGTTTAGTAATTCTAAATGTATTTATGTACTGTGCACATCAATGTTGTATATGATGAATTCTGAAAGTTTTTGTTCTGTAATGTTTTTTTTTTATTATTGTGTGTTTTGGCTTGAATATTTAGGAATTATATGGACAATGATGATAACATAGGTTAGGTTAGGTTACTTTATTTATACCAGAAGGTAGATTTGTCCTCATTCATGACCAGTGTTGGGTAAGTTACTTAAAAAATAATAGATTACAAGTTACTGATTACTACTGGAAGATTGTAATTTGATCATATTACTAATTACTTCTGAGTAATCAGATTACTAATTACTTTACTTTACTTTGAAGTTACTTTTAAAACATATAACGGTGGCGCAGCGGATAGCGGTGTCGCTGCACAGCAAGAAGGTTCAAGCTCGGCTGGGTCAGTTGGCATTGTTATGAAGTTTGCATGTTCTGTCTGTGTTGGCGTGGGAATCCTCCAGGTGCTCCGGACATGCGCTGTAGGTGAATTATATACATTATATGTATAGTTAAATTGTCCGTAGGCAGCGCTGTGGCGCAGTGGGTAGCACATTTGCCTCACAGCAAGAAGGTCGCTGGTTCGATCCTCGGCTTAGTTGGCGTTTCTGTGTGGAGTTTGCGTGTTCTCTCTGCGTTCGCGTGGGTTTCCTGCGTGTACTCAGGTTTCCCCCACAGTCCAAAGACATGCGGTACAGGTGAATTGGGTAGGCTGAATTGTCCGTAGTGTATGAGTGTGTGTGTGGATGTTTCCCAGAGATGGGTTGCGGCTGGAAGGGCATCCGCTGTAAAAAAAAAAAAACTTGCTGGATAAGTTGGCGGTTCATTCCGCTGTGGCGACCCCGGATTAATAAAGGGACTAAGCCGACAAGAAAATGAATGAATGAATAAATTGTCCGTAGTGTATGTGTGTGAATGAGAGTGTATGGATTTTTCCCAGTGATGGGTTGCAGCTGTAAGGGCATCCGCTGCATAAAACATGCTGGATAAGTTGCCGGTTCATTCTCATGTGACAACCCCTGATTAAGAAGGGACTAAGCAAAAAAGAAAATGAATGAATGAAAAACATTATAATGGGTTTAACAAAGCAGCTTGACATATTCAAAAGATTTAAAGAGATTATTTAAAGTTTTGGGCAAACTATCTCATCATTTACTTAATCTTCACTTCTTCACTTATCACTTATTCACTTATTATTGTTTTTTTTTTTTTTTTTTTGAGACAAAATAAGACATTTTGAAGAAAACTGCATACCTGTAATCACTGACATTTATAGTAGGAAAAGCACATAGCTCCCTATGTCTGCAGTTGTGGAGAAAAACTGTAAACACTGATGTTGAATCAGTGAAATCTGGAATACGTGAGCGAGCTGTGCTGCATCTCTCCCAATATTTGTGCGGCATGATATACCTCCATTGGAAATTACGAATTTGCGTGGACAAAAACCCCAAATATGAACGCCCCATATTCAGAAGCTACCCTCACTCCTGATCCTGCACAAAAATCCAATTTAACCTGTTTATGCTGAGTTAGGCTGCTGTGTTTTTGGGTGCCGGTGTCCTCCTTGGTGATGAATATTGTCGTAGAATGCTTTCTGTTCAAGTGCTTAAACAAGTTGCTGCTTGAGTTAAAAGCCTTTAGAGACAAGACATTTCTTTGACTTCATTGAGCAAAAAAACAAGTTTGCAATCTTGTTTAAGTGCTCAATGAAGTCAAAGAAATCTCTGTATTACTACTTGAAGAAGCAAACACTCAAGTCAACAGCTATTTCACAGAAATTTCCAGCAATTTGAAAGCGAAAGCGAATTCAAAAGTGAATGCTCATTAGTGACTTTGCGGTTAAAAACATGATTTTAAAAAAGCAAATATTGTTTTATCAAATTTATTCAAATTAATTATAAAATTAATTTATTAAAATTCATTTGTAACATGGGTGTGAAGGTGGCACAGTGAGTAGCAAGATCACCTCACAGCAAGAAAGTCACTGGTTTGAACCCCAGTTGGGACAGTTTGCATGTTCTGCCGGTGTTCATGAAGAAAGATATGCATTATAGGTGAACTGAATAAGTTAAATTGGCCGTAGTGTTTGTGTGTGAATGCAAGAGTGTATGGGTGTTTGCCAGTGTTGGGATGCGGCTGGAAGGGCATCCGCTGTGTAAAACATATGCTGGATAAGTTGGCGGTTTATTCCGGTGTGGTGACCCCTGATGAATAAAGGGACTAAGCCGAAAATAAAATAAATGAATGAATATAGTTGTCATGTAAGTAACACATGTCCATTGACTTTAGGAACTGTAATCAAATTACACAAATTTACAAATGTAGTTCGCTACATTACTGCGTTCCCAAAAAATGTCCTTAGACTACAGTAAAGTGACTACAGTAACTGTGGAACTCGTTACATCCAACTCTGTTCATTTCAGGATGCCACACAAAATCACATATCACACATAGACACATACTGACAACAACAAATTAGTGAAAATACGCTAACAGTATAAATGGTGTATTTGCTTTATGTGTGCGATTGATCTCGTTTAACAACTTGAATCCATTTAAATGTTTATTGTTTGGTTCAGGTCAGTAAGTCATGTTAAGAAGTTTTGAGTATAATTTGATCTGTCTGCCACAAAAATCCCAAAATAGGAATCTTTTAATAATCTCATGCAAAGGCGTCTTTGTTGTATCTTAGCCGGCTTTCATAACCCTTTTCCTTATCTTATCAGGGAAGGAACTGAAAACGCGCATTTTATTTGAATAATTATTGTGTTTGATGTCTAATCTGACTCCAGTGAATATCACCAGAAGGTGTGACTACATTAAGAGAAGAACACCTATATCTGACTCTGAGATTAATTATGGCATTACAAAGATGAGAACAGACTTCCTGAATTAGACTCTTTAAAGGTTAATGAACAGTCATTTGTGTTTTAAGCAGGGGATCCATTGCACAGTGAGCCTTAGTTGGTTAGTTAATTATGAACATCATCATTCATTCATATATTACTGTGTTTGATTTGTACAAAAAAACTTTAGTACTTTCTAAAGTATTGCAATTATCTAAAAGTTCCTAATTATTATGTTTAAGTGGAATGGGTTTTTTTTTCTAATGCCTCTTAGAATAATAACCTGAAGCAAAGATAATGTAAAACGCCTAATGGAAATTTGATCTAAAGAACAAGTTTCAGAACAAAATGTTTTCAAACATAAAAATACTGATTAGTCCAACATAGGCTCATTCTGAAAATGTAGCCCTATATACATTTCTGGAGATCTTGAATTATGTAGCCAAAAGTATGTATGGCTGCATTTAGGGCTGGGCGATAATTCGACATCGATAATTATCACGATATAAAATTTTTCGATAAAACGATAATGACAGTTCGATAATAGCTCGATAATATTTACGCACTATGCGTAACTTTGTGCAAGCATTTTGCAGCCTGCCCTTCCGACTGCCGCACGCTGTACAACTTTACAGCCATACAGTGTTAGTTACACTGAAAGGAGTAAGAAAGAAATAAAATAAAAAAAAGGTCAGAGTCACAGACATTGTTGACATGAAACGTCACTACTTCATGAGCTACTTCGTTTTTCACTATCTGACACAAAACAGAGCAACGTGCACCGCAAACTGCTTAGACGACTCGTGTCATCAAAAGCAGGCAACACCACGACCTGTTTCACCATGTAAAACAAGACCACCCTTATAAAGATGCTAAGAAATTACAGACATAAACAAGTATTGGCAAACCAGCGCAGCTACCCAGCAGAGTCTCATGTCATGATTTTCGAAAGCCTTACGAGAAAAAAACCCCCCGAAAAGACAGAAGAAAGATATGACGGACAACACAATCTCAATCACATCTCAATGAACACTTGATGCTTGCTGTAAACTACAGCCTGCATCATTTAAGGGTATTTGTTAAGACAATAATAAGATCTTTTGATGTCAAGCTTATGTTTCCTTTTTATTAAAATATTTGTTTTGAAATCTGTAATACCACAATTGTCTCTCATTGACGGTAAAAGAACCAGCCTTTATATATTTAAAGGACATAATCACAGAGGAGAAATCAGATGCTCAAGACATAATCTTTAAAATAATGACATATTAAAAATGCAGCAAATATATGACGGACGTTTACAACAGCAACAGCTCTTTTTTTTCCACGGAGCGAAGCATCATCAACCCGCAGTTGTTAAAGGGGGACACGAACTAAATAAATATAAACATATTTCCTTGAAAATGTATCTATAGTAATGAATTTCGTTTTGTATAATGTGTAACTTAATTTTGAATTATATTTCGTTGGTCAGATATCTACAGCATAAACAAGTGGAATGAATAACATCTGAGGTGACGCGCTTTAACACAAGCCCGCTATATGCTTTTGCGCCAAAACAATCCACCAAACTATTTTCACGATTTCATTTTAATTCATTAACTAAGCGCGGTCTGAGCAGCATGAACTGGACAAATCTTTTCGCAGCACTGATAGATTTCTTGGGTTACCTCGGAAGAATAAACTTGGATGGCGCTCAGAAGCTCGCTGTGTAAATGGAGAGGCTCCCCGGCTGGCTCCCCGCATGTTTTCGTTGTGATGCGTGATTTGTAAATTGAGAGTCTGTATAGACCTATTCGTGCTAGTCTGTCAGACAAATTTGGTTAAAACACGCGCAGATATATCGGAGATATGCGCATAACAATTAAGGTTTTATGCGACCCGCAATATGGGATGTCAAGAGAGTGACAGCATAAGTAAGGTAAACTGCACACACTTAATGATGTAATGCGTGGATGCGTCTCAGCGCAAAGCATAACTAAACCTTTACATGTCCATGCTTAATCAGTCATCGATAAGGTCTATCAATTAAAGCGTTATGGACAATCAATAGATCAAGTAATCATTAGCATCCCTAAATAAAATACATTAAAGTATATTTCACCCTAAATTCACCATACTCACCATAATAAGGAGAGCTCATCCAAAATTGAAAATTCTGTGACTATTAACTCACGTTGTTCGAAATCGGGTTTATTATTTTTTTCTGATGTTGAACAATAATATCAATAGCTTGTAGGTAATGTCTTTGGTTGTTGAAAACTTGAACAAGTAAATGCTGAATTAAGATTGTTCTTTTGTTTATTATTTTATTATTTATATTGTCAGACAGCTAAAACATTTCACTAAATGTGTTAAATCAGCTGCACAAAGCGATTGGCATGCTGAAAATCTTATATAATTGATAGATATAAAGATTTTACATTTATCGAGATAAATATCGATATCGACTGATATGAAAAAAAATATTGTGATAAATATATTGTGATAATTTTTTTTTGCCATATCGCCCAGCTTTAGCTGCATTTCACTTTTTTAAATGAACACTATGGGGCGGTATGACCTTTTTGCGCTTCCCAGCTGACCGTTTACCTCCGTATGGACAGCTTTCCCGCTGTTACCAGTGTCAGGAATGTGATTCTTCCATGTAAATATGAATTTTCGTAATTTCCGAGCTAAATGCGGCGACCCCTGTGATTTGCGTAAATCAGATTTTTTTTTTGAGGGGGGGGGGTGCTCATTGAGGTTCATAGTTATCAAAGCAGAAGACCTGATTGATGGTTTGCGCCTTCATTGCTCATAATTGTGCACAAGAAGGAGCCTTCAGGTATAATAATATTTTGTAGTCCTATAATGTTTGCATATGACGACACCGCTGACAATATGCAAGATTATGAAATCGATTTGAATGCTGGCTCGGTTGTGCACTTGTTCCGCGCTCACATTTGCATGTCACGACCTGGTGCACTCTATGTACATTATAAATAAAGCCAGGATGCACTTTTGTTATTATGTTGTTATTTGTTATTATGCAAGCCATCTGTTCTGATGTCTTTGTTTAATCAATGCTACAGCTTAGCACCTAAAATTTAATACCTGAAATTGTCATGAAATTGTTTAGATGATAATACCCGTTAAAAAATATATATTTTATAATAATTAAGCTTTTAAAAACGGGGATTACACTGAAGGAAAAGAACAGTGAAAGTGATAAACACTTTTTTTAGCAATGCATGATGTATTATTCAGGGTGTTATGTTAAAGCGTATTAGGCTGCTCGATTTAACAGGACTTAAAGGTGCTGTAGGTGATTGTCTTCAGAAACATTTTTTGTTGTCCTGGTTGAATGTCTCTTTACAGTCCAGTAGTAGTGATTAAATGATCTAAATGTATTTAAATGTATTTTTATATGTGTAAGGCATAAAACTTTTGTCTTTTGACTCGTCTGGTAAAAATCAGACGAGGACTTTTCTTTCTCTGGACTGCTTGTTAAAACTGTTGGGTTTAATGAGTGGGTGGTTGGTCAACTTTTGCTTTTTAAAATACTATTGGTTGGGTTTAGGGAAAGAGGAGTGTGGGTCAGTCAATCAGTCAGTCAGTCATTCAGTCAGTCAAACAGTCAGTGAACAGTGGCCTCTGGTGGATTTACGAGAGAACAGCAGGTGGCACTCACAAAAATTTCAACCAGTGAGATAAAAGTTTACGTGCACCTAACATTATTTGTCCGATTTGAAATATTGCCTTGCAAAACGAATCGAACTAAAATGAAATCGCAACACTATAACTTTTTTTCAATCCCTGTTTTGGAACAAACAAACCTTCAGACAAAAAATCAGTTTAAACAAAAGTATTTAAAGATTTGTTGATGTTGCAGTTTGACATTTGTTTTTATATTGATTTTACTATTGTTCTAATGATTATATTTTATTAAATTTATTTGATTTTGACCTTTTTAGGATAAATATTTTAAGTGTTAAACAATAGTCTCAACTCAGTTCCTTGAGGGCCACAGCTGCCTAGTTTATCTCCAACGACTTCCAACTCACGCCTGCTTAATAGTCTCTTGTAGTCTTGAACACCTTGATTATTTGCATCAGCTTTGATTAGGGTTGGAGTAAAACTGTGCAGAGCTGCGGCCCTGCAGGAATCGAGTTTCAGATCTATGGTGTAAAGTGTAAAGTTTTTTTGCTTTGAAAAAGAGTAATTTAAGGAGACAGCAATTCATTTTGTCTGCTTTTGAACACTTTCCAGATTTTTATGAGAGGGAGGTGTCTATGTACAGCAGTGTGTCAAGGTTTTTTTTTATAAATCTTTTGATTATTATGTTTTGATTATTATTAAGTAAACAACCATTTTGTTACAGAGTATTTGGTTGTACTCTAATAGCTTCAGAAATACACTGAATGCTGTGGTTTGTGTTAGAATTCCACCTTTTTAATTTTTTTTCACCTTCAAACCAACTTCAGGTGGCAAAGATGTCAGACATTTCATACAGCACGCTTCAACAACAGATCCTGTAATGTTTATGAATTAGGTCTTTTAGCAGAGAATAGGTGCCATTTTTGTTTGTTTAGACACATTTGACCACATAAACATCTACATTGTGCAAGAAAATTAGTCAAATATATTTTAAAGTAGTTGAAAATGGACAAGCTCAATACCATTGCAGATCATATTCACACTTATGTGCTGTTAACGCTAATGAGTTTTTGTTTTGAAATGCTTTTTGTAAAGTTTTGTACTGTAGTATCTTCAATCAGCCAAACCTTAGCTGTTTAAAAACACTAAAGACCCTGTTTGGTTTAGAAGTACTGGCCTTTCATTTAGTAAAAATCAGAGGTGCCCAAACGTATAAAGGGCCAAATATCAAATATCATTGATAGCCACGGGCCAAAGATAAATATACCAAACTATTTAACATAAAATTTGCCATGGGTAATTTTTTTTATAATATTAACAAATAAATAGAAAACTTTTACTTGAATTGTATTAACTAATGCAGTAACCTTTTAAATTATAACACATTCCAATAAAAACATAAACATAAACAATCACATTTATAACACGGTGGAGTTCAATGCTGAATACATTAAGCAAAATCTGCATTTGACTTGATTTACTCACCAAATTCCCTACATTGTCCTCTATCTGACGTATGTACATTTTAAACTAAATCTGTTTAATTTACACTATTTAAATTGAAACATTTAATTTCAGATAGCTTTTTGTAGCTTAACAATAAAAAACTAATCAAAAGGGTACAGTTAATTTGAAATCTCTAAACCATTCTCAGATGGGTTAGTTGGCCAAATCAAAGGTTTCCCTGGGCCATCTTTGGCCCGCAGGCCCGAGTTTGGGCGTCTCTAGTATAAATAAACAGAAATGCAGACTTTTGAGAGCAGAGTTGTGGCTATCCACAATTGGTTTCTGACTGGTTTTGTAGACTATTATACTAGTATCATTCCCTGATTCATCAATAGCCTCTCATATGATCATTACACAAATGGTAGAATTCAAGTACAGATGGCAGTACAAAGTGCGCATGTCCAGTCAGTGTGGTCAAGTATCATGTGTTTTAGGCTGTGTAGTGTGGGTGGGTAGGTTTTTCTGAAACACGAGGAGCATTTACATCCTAAAATACTGTTTTAACCCCTCATCTGTGGCCAACACTTTCTGAACATAGAAATTAAAATTGCATGATCAACTTAAACAAATGCCAGTCTTCAACACTTAGAGAATAGATTTAAGCCTAAAACTGACAAACTGACTGGAAATCATATCATATAATGGACCGTATAATGCTCGCCCTATGTTCTGAGAAATATAAACCATTTTTCATACTTCTGGCAATATTTGTAAGGTAGGCATCAAATTATAAAATAATATGGGAAGATTAGTGGTATTTGATTAGAATTTAGCCTCTAAAATACATCAAATTTTTTAGCATCTAAATGTGGATTGCTGTTGCAAAGTAATGCTCTACAGCTCTGATAAGTATCTTTGTCTCAAATGAATAAATGTTCAGTAATATCTTTCAAAGTCAGTGGATGCTAGAAATTGTAAGCTTCCACATGATATATAGTTTGTCATGATTGCTTTATGTTTAGACTATGATATTATGGTTCAAAATGTAGTGCGAATGGTCCCACAGGTTGTAGACTGACAGTAAATGCCTTTTAATCTATTACTCTTCCTATGTAACACATATAGCAGTAAAATATTTTTTTCAGAAATCTTTGGCATTTCTGATGATATATAGTTTGCCTTGATTAGATAATTAAATTGCAAAAAAAGTTATGTAAACTTAAACGCCTTAATGGCGGGATGGTGACAATTAAAGGGTTAAAATGAAAATACACTAGTGTAAATGGCAACGTAACTTCATCCTCTTGTGATCAGGTTGACAAAACCACATTTTTACACCATGATCTAAATAAGGCCTTAATGTGTAATGCAAAATCTGGGTCATGAAGCAAGCCATACCCTCGGCCTGCTGCCCCCCACCATCTCCACCCCACGGATCTTTACTTTATTTATGCTTGCGGTTTTGTTGGTCTTACTCAGTTGCTTCAGAGCCGTATCTCTGACAGAGAATAACAAGCAAAGCAGCTTATACATACTCATACTACACAAAGTATGTGTCTGTCAAATCGCTCAACTCCCACCATCACAGATGGCGGTCTGGTGTGAGGATATACTGTCATTTATGTCTCTGCCATTAATTAAAGCCAAACAGAAAGACAAACTGGATTTGCAGCTTAAACCGTATGCCGCTGTGTGCTATATTGATTAAACTGGGGATCCACATACTGCCTACTTTTTATGTCTGGACTAGTTAAAAGGTTCCCTGTGAATGGAAGTAGAAGTATTTTTCTATCTAATATTTTATGTATATTCACACTCGACAGTGCTAATTTGAAAATCTGCATAAATGAATGAAAGAATGCATAAAAGTTTAAACATTTTAGCTTCTGATCACATCTGATTTTTTGCTTGTTGAATTATTAACATCAAGATGGCATTTAGAAACCAAAATGCGTAGCTTATGGTAGTAAATCTGCATGTTGGTGTAGCTCATGCCACGAGGTTTGTAGTTTTTATGAATATTTTAAATATGTTTTTAATTCTAGATATTTTTTTTCTGTCTACACTGCTAAAGTACATGTTTTGTCTGAGTCTTCAGAGGTTCTCTGTGATATCAGTTATGGGCTCATTAACTATATGAATGGATCTAGGCTTTTTTGTCATAATATTTTATATATATTCACAGTGGGAGGCTGCTGCAAAGCTGCTAAAATTAAATTCACACTCTTGAGTGCTAATTTGACAATCAGCATGAATGAACACATCAAAGTTTAAGCAATTTAGCTGCTCATTAACTTTTTTCCTTATCTTAATTGCAGTGATCTGATCATAACTCACTTAGTAGTGTCCACCATGAACTTATCAAAAAGTAATGTTTTATATTTTATGGTAAATTTATATACCGTTTTATGTAATGGGTCATGCTCACAAAGTCTTACAAAAGATGTGTAATATTAATTTGGAGGTTGCATTTTTATTTATGTATTTATTTTTGCTTATAAACTTTGTCCTAAATTGTAATACATTTTTATTTGTTAAGGTTTTTAAGAGTATACATTATCGTTGAATTTAAAAAAGACAGAATGCAATAAAAATGCAACTTAACATGTACAGTCGGTCAAATGTTTGGGGCCAGTAGGATTTTGAAAAGTTTTAAAATAAGCTTCTCCTGCTTACCAATGCTGCATTTATTTAATCAAAAATACAGTACAAATTGTAAAACAGTGAAATGTTATTGCACTATAAAATAAAAGTAGATTGTAATTTGATTAAGTCATTTATTCCAGTGATTTTAAGGATGAATTTTCAGCTTCATTATTCCAGTCTTCAGTCACACGATCCTTTAGAAATCACTTTAATAATAATAATTATAATAATAATAATAATAATAATAATAATAAAATTATTATTATTATCATTAATATTAATGTTATAGTAAGAAAAACAGTTATGACTAATTTCATTTGAAAATACATACAATAAGTAATAAGTAAACATTTAATTAATAAGTATTTAACAATTTAACTATTATTTTGAAATTTAATAAATGCCGCCTTGATGATCAGAATAATTTAATAAGACCCCAAAAACCTGTACATTTTGCTTGATTTATTAATAGTATTCATAAGTTGTTTTTTAAAATGATCTGTTTTTATAGTCAGTTCATTCAATAAATGTGCTTTTTTCTGTATCTGTGTATTTTGTTGTATATGGATATTAAATATCCTTATATATAGTTTCATGAAATTTTTTTTTGGGTTGATTATTGTCGTACATTACATTTAAGTAAATGACAATAGGACAACTAGCTGAATAAAGTAAGGGGATTTTCAGGGTTCATTTACACGACAGGGATTTCCACAAAAGATGTGCATTTAAACAACAATGCAATCATAAAATGCAATGCTTTGAAAATGGCTTTGCTTTGAAAAGGATGCTAGTCGTTTTCAAGATCTGTGTGAATGAGGATCATTTTGACAACTTTTGTTGTCTGTCAACAAACCCTTTCAAAAATGCAAACCTTTTTCATTTTTAAGTGCACTGTTGTCATGTAAACGTACCCTCAGTTAATGTTTATTTTTTTAAGTTAATGATTATTTTTTTAAGTAACGTGTTGTTTTCAGTTGGTGTAATATTCTGAAATTATAATGTTTGGTCTTGAAATCTTTATTTTTGTGCAAAAAGTGTTTTTGGTACACTGCAAAAAGTATGTGCAATTTATTCATTAAGGAGTCATCTCTTAAATTTAACCACAGTGGATTTTGCAACACTGGATATATGTTAACATCTGACCAGCACTATAGATTTATAATTTTAAATATATGATTCTGACAAGTGCATAACCTTTACTGAATGGCAAGGCGCCCAGACTTTACTTCCATTAAGTGCCATTCTAGACATTTGAGAATACATTTTGATGGAAGGCACGAGTTGGATAGGTTGAGGATTAATCTGATTTCCCCCTCTTTTTGCTCTTTCCCTGGACACCACACAGTGTCTGCTCACAATTTGTTTACACCCATGTTATTTATTCGATTGAGTGTAATAGTCTGCTCACTTAGTAGCTCAAACATGTTTTTTCTTGTAGATTGATTGTTCATTTGAAGATAAATGATATGTTGATATCCATGTCTATTTCTGAATGTTTTGATTGACACTTGTCCCAGAGACACTTCATTTTTACAAGTAGACATTCATCATACCCTGTCATTGGTCACAGATGTGGGCTGAAGGTTCAAAGGAAGTCCCCTTAAATTACAAAGTAAAATATGAAAATGACTGGAAGAGAAAGAGCAAATGCTATCTGATTATTTATTAGTCCATCTAATTTTTAACAGTGGGGCTGGTATTTGTCCAGTTGAAAAGCCTTCAGAAGTCATTTGACTATAATCACAAAATTATATTTTATGATATATTTTAGGGCTTGGTAATATGGCAAAAAATGCAAATAATTATTTCCCATATTGAAAAATAATATAATCAATATATATATATATATATATATATATATATATATATATATATATATATATATATATATATATATATATATATATATATATATATATATATATATATACATATATATATATATACTGCCCCATATATATATAACTGTGCCATTTTTCTGACTGTCTCTTTAAATTCAAATGAGATTGTGCTTTTTTAAAAGAGGGTGGAGCTACAAATGCATATGTATCAGCATAGTGGCAGATTCAAAAACAAAGCTAATGTGCTATGCTAATGTAGGAGTGATCGTCACTTGTGGGTAGGGCTTTCTGATGACTCGTACAAAGGGAGAATGTCAATCAAAGTGTTTCTGCAGATTGCTATTTATCAAGTGTAATTTAAAAAAGATATATTTTTTACCATAAGAAGCTGTTTATATTCACAGTCTGTTGCCACACAACTGTGTTGAAACTCCTTATAAAAGTGATTTATTTGCATAATAGGTCCCCTTTAAGTATTACAAAAATAAGTAACAATAATTAGGAGGTTGTATTTTTTTATTAAAATTGTCATCTCATTAGAAATTTGAATCACGTTTTCATCAGTAAGTATTTTACAAAATAAATTACCGTTTAATTTAAATAACATAGGACTTAGACAAAATAAAAAATGCAAGTAAACATGAATTTTGCTTGATTAATTAATAGTATTCGTAAGTGATTTAAAACCTATGTGGTCAGTTTGCAGAGTCAGCTTGTGTCTATAAATGAATTTTGGTGTCATTGACATATAGTTGTATGTTTGTTAGTTTAGTTTGAATTATATTATAGTTAAACAATAAGCTCTTTTGTTTGTTATAATATGTTCTTTTAAATATCCATATACATCATTTTTATGAAGGTTTATTTATTATGGTTAATCATTCCAATATGTTGCATTAAACTAAAAGAAAATGGGAGAACTACACTGTTAGAAAACTTATTGTATTTTTGTGGTAACTTACTGGCAGCACTGTTGCTAGCAAGTTGCAGCAACTGCGACTTTACAGTAACTTACCTGTAAATGTGTTTTACAATAGCAGGGCCCTGCCTCAATCTCGTTTTACAGTATAATCGTACCGCAACTTCTTTTTGTGGTAAAATGCCCTTAACCACATTTAACTTTTACAGTATGATAATTTTTGATAATTGATTTAGTTTTTACACTAGCTGTACAAAACATTTATTTTTAATATTTAATATGGAATTAAAAAAATTCCAAACAAGTGACAAGATCATGTTTAACAGTATGTTTATTGTAAAATGTTATCATATCCATTTTAAATGGTTTACAAAAGTAAATTTCATGCATCAATCTATTTAAATATTTTGTGTGATACAATATATTAATTCATAATTATTTCTATTACTGTCTCTATTTTGTCTTCAACTACAGTAGCAGTACTTTAATAACAGTAGAATACCGCAAATTCATAACCTGCCTTTTTATGAACTTATGAAGCTTATGCTTCATCCCGCTCCATTTTCGACCATGTTGAAATGTATTTCTTTTGTTAATGATATTTTATGTGTGATAGTTTTGTTCGAAAATAAATAAATCAAATCAAATCAAACTGTGATTATAAAAAAATATAATAAATGTTAACCATTAGAAGCTGGTTATATTCACTGACTGTTGCCAATACAATGTTTAAACTTAAAACTCTTAAAAGTCAATATTTACTTGTAACAGTTTTAAAAATACCCACAATTCAGTGTATATAGTGAACTATAAAGAATGCATGTGGTATTTTACAGGATGTTTTAAATAACTGTAAAATTACAGCAAAGTCTACCAATGTAGATGTATAAAGCAAGTGAGTTTTTAAGGGTTCAAGAGCAAGAGCAAACGCTTTCAGATTATTTATTAGTCCTATGATCTTCTTTTGAGCCAGCGGGATTGGTTTTTGTCCAGTTGAAAAGCCTTCAGAAGTCATTTGATTATAGTCTCTAACCAGCATGTCCCTCATCTGTAAATCTGCATGTCTTGGCGATTCTCTAACTGACTCTCTCAGCAATTTCTGCTATCCTCAATATCCTGTAATTGAGCTTGTCATGTTTGTGCAGAGAGATGTCACATCAGATGGCATGCTGCTCTTTGAGTGCTCTGAATGAAAGAAGGTGGTCGCTCGCCTCAACTTGATCATTTATAGTTTCTGGCCCAGTTTTTTTAATTGCTCATTTGCATAGCACCAGCGTCTGTCTCTCGCTCCACACTTTCTCAAGATGTCTCTTGTCTAGTGTTTTTGGTCAGTAGTGCACATAGTAGTAGGTCGGGTACAGCCTAGGTAGGTCATGTGTACATGTGACGTAGTGTGTTTGGTATAAACATTAAAAAATGTGCAAATTGTGCAATAATTTTATAAACGCTACTGTTTGTGGTCAAACATTTAAACTGTTTTAATAGATGTCTCTTACCACCTGCTTACCTTTGCTGCATCAATTTGATAAGAGATATGGCAACGTAACATTGTTACATAATATTACATGCATAATATTGATTTGTAATAAAACAATATTATTTAAAACCATGTAATTTAAATGATATTTTAAAGTCTTCAGTGTCATGCTTTGAAAATCACTCTAATTTGCTCTTTCGATTTATTATAAAATATTTTTATGTTTTTCCTAATATTTTAGTCAAACTTTGATACATTGTTTTCTGTAGTAGTTTCATTTCAAAAGAAATTTGTACAACAAGACTAAACTGAGTTTATTTAAACAAATAACGCTTTGTTAAACAAAGTGAATAAAATCAAGTCTCTGTGTTGAATAGTCAATAGTAATAGCATGCTAATGGCTATAGAATTTGATGTTTTATATGGATCTGGAGGACGTAGAAGATTCTGATCTGAGCACAATTATTGTTTATTAAGATGAATGTTAAACTCATCAGCATACCAAAAAAGTAGCTTTTTGCACTGCGGTAACCTCAAACCCCTTGAAAAAAATTGGAAATCTTTTGTAATATTGCAATTATCTTTTACTTGGGGTGTAACAGATCATGGTTGATCTGTGATTCGTACAGAATCGCAACCCACGGTTTGGAACAAACGTGACCTGCGATTTAATATATTTTTTTTACTGGTAAATAAATCCTAAATTTGTAACGATCGGAGAGAGATCGCTTCTCGCGTCATTCAAATCACATGTATGAAAGCATTTAGCTTTCCTGTGAAATATAATGATGACAGAAGAAGTCGTGTTAGGTTGTTGTAAGTTTCATGGTGAATTTTCTGTCAATGCTTGTTTAGCAACAATGAATCATTGCATTTAGTGTAAGCTACACAATTAATCATTAAAAGATATGGATGTCAATCATAAATTATAAGTGATGATGATTTGCATATGTTTATTTATTCTTCGAATTGCTGCATTAGAGTCTGAAAACGCAAAAATCAAGAAAGAGATTCAGTTTTTAGTCTTTTGAGTTAAAGACTACAGTCAAGTAACACAGAAGTACTGGGATAACAGTATGTAGTTTAGATAAAATCACTGATGTTTATAATAAAGATTAAAATCACTGTCATGCATTTAACTCGATGTTCAAAAATGAAAGTTGTAGGCAGCAATTACTTTATTTAACCAATAGGTGGCGACAACCAGCAATTAAAAATATGCCACTGAATCATTCTTTGAAAATGATCCATCTAGAAATAAAACATAAAGTTTTATGAGTGAATAACTCAATCATTTATTGGAAAGAGACTAAAAATAAATATGGGCTGAACAAATTATAAGGTTAAGTTTCTACATTTAACATCATAAGCAAAAGAAGTAGTAACAGTGAATTTTTTACAGTACTGAGTCATTCATTTTCTTGTTGGCCTAGTCTCTTTATTAATCCGGGGTCGCCACAGCGAACGAACCGGCAAATTATCCAGCAATTTTTTACGCAGCGGATGCCCTTCCAGCCGCAACCCATGTCTGGGAAACATCTACACACACACATTCACACAAACACTGATACACTCATACACTACGGACAATTTAGCCTACCCAATTCACCTGTACCGCATGTCTTTGGACGGTGGGGGAAACCGGAGCACCCGGAGGAAACCCATGCGATCTCAGGGAAAACATGCAAACTCCACACAGAAAGGCCTACTAAGCCGAGGCTCGACCCAGCGACCTTCTTGCTGTGAGGTGACAGCCCATAGTACTGAGTCTTTTACTATTTATTTTTATTTAGCTAATTATTTCTTCATTTTATTTTTTTATAAAATTACAGCTTCTAAGTTCTGTTTGTTAAAGCCAAAAGTCTCTTGCAGTACAAAAAAAGCTAATTACATTTGTCTCCTCCCCTTTTTGGCTGATCCGAAAAATGATCAGATTCGTGACTAAAAATCATTATGTGATCTGAACCATGAGATTTGTGATCCGTTACACCACTATCTTTTATAACCTTGCCATTTCAACAATTTTGCAGTTCTTTAAATGCATCTTTGCTGTAGTGAAGTCTATGCATTCCTTTGAAAATAAATCTAAAAGATTGATATTATAATGAATTTAAAATAGCTTATTCTGTGTCACTTTATTCGTCAATGTTGTGTTGATTTTAATATGAGTCCAAGCAAACTCGGTGGTGATCAATATGTGTTTATTTTAAATAAAAGCGCACTGCATGTGAATGTATTGTGGGAACTGGGATGCATGTTAAAAGATTGATTACTTATTGATTATCTATATTGCATAATGCTTGATCAGCAAATTGTTTTTGTTCAAAGTGTTAGAGAGAACAGAGAAGTGATCTGATGATATCTGAAAATAACTGAAAAACTGGTTTCAGATTATTTTAATGGCTGTGTCGTAAAAAACGCCCAAATATTGCGAGAAATCAAGATAAATAGAAATATGAGAAAAATACATTCCATGTACACCTTTCTCTGAGGTAAATAGGCCTGTTGTCTTTTCATAAAAGCACGTTATCACATTCATCTCTCAACTGTCATCTGACTAACTGAATTTTGATCTAGATATGCAAATTAGTGGGTGATTATGTTTCATGTTTTATTTATCTCAATTTATTATAAACAGTGTTTCCTGGAAGAGTCAAAGTAACCTGTCAAGCTTACTGAGTTACATGAACATACAAACTAGCAGTTAGAAGGTCAGACGTTTTGTTTGGCATCAAAATCTTTGGACTATTCAGTGTTTCTTATGTGTCTTTCGCACACACACACACACACACACACACACACACACACACACACACACACACACACACACACACACACACACAAAACCTTAATGCTGGTCACTAGTAACATTATAAGTACAACAAAATTTTAAATAAAAATATCCCTTTATCAGCAGTTTTGATTTATATATATTGTATATGTTATACATGTTTCTGTTTATTTTCAGTTTTGTTTTGTTTTTTTAATTTAGTGCATCTTGTGTGACAGTATTGATGCTGATTGCTATTTTTTAAGAGTTCACACTTAGCTGATGATTGACATCAAAGGGTGTCTGTCCCGGGAGAGAGCCCTGATCTCAGAAGATCCTCTAGCCCCGGGCTCCCTCCTGTTTGAAAGGCAAGTGGGGAGTATGAGCTCAGGTATGTCTCGAGAACTCCCCTGCTTGTTTATGGTCAATGACGAGTTAGGAATTGCTATAGAGAGATGTAATGCTGACTAGAGGTCATCTGTGGTGCCAATTTGGTGTAGTTAATTCACTTATTCACGGTGGGAGGAAACACTTTGTCGGCTTAGTCCCTTTATTAATCCGGGGTCACCACAGCGGAATGAACTGCCAACTTATCCAATACGTTTTTTTGCGCAGCGGATGCCCTTCTAGCTGCAACCCATCTCTGAGAATCATCCACACACTCACACTCTACAGACAATTTAGCCTACCTAATTCAACTGTACCGCTGTACCACTGTATTTGGACTGTGGGGGAAACTGGAGCACCCAGAGAACCAAACGAACGCAGGGAGAACATGCAAACTCCACACAGAAACGCCAACTGAGCCGAGTTTCAAACCAGTGACTCATCGACCTTCTTGCTGTGAGGCGACTGCACTACCTACTGCGCCACTGCATTGCCCAATGTGACTTTTATTAGTAGTAATTTAAAATAACATTTTGTATAATAAGTAATAGGCGACGCGGTGGCACAGTAGGTAGTGCTGTCGCTTTACAGCAAGAAGGTTGCTGATTCGAGCCTCGGCTGGGTCAGTTGGCGTTTCTGTGTGGAGTTTGCATGTTGGGTAGGCTAAACTGTCATCCCTTAAACATAAAAGTGTATGTGTGTGAATGAGTGTGTATGGATGTTTCCCAGAGTGTTGCGGCTGGAAGTTGAACATGTGCTATATAAGTTGGCGGCCTTTAATAAAGGGACGAAGCCGAAAAGAAAATGAATGAATGAATGATTGAATGAATAGTAAGTAACATAAATACAGTATAAAATAAAACCGGCCCCATTATTTTACTTTAACTACCATATTTCATTGTTCTATACAATGGTACGCATAGTTTTAAAGTATTAAGATCTACATTGTACTATTGATATTAAAAACATGGCTGTTGATGAGAAAGGCACATGAGGAGCCAAAGCTCCTTACAAGCAGCATTTCCAGAAACAGAAAGACATACTGATGTTTAGAAGGCCCGCAGTGTCCTTCACACTAAAACTAAACACAGTCATGGTTGCATGAATGACACCAATGTAATGTAATAAACATTATTGATCAATATTAGCTGTAACATTAAACTGTAGTGTACATAACTGACGAGAAAACAGCTAGACAGAACCCATAGATATATACGCTAGATATCACATACGGACCCTGAGCACGCATAAATAGCACCGCCACATTTGTACAGTGTTTCCAAGACAAAGTCAACTGCACTAGTCAAGACTAAAGCCAATGTGAGGATGCTGGACATAAGCGATGTATACGGGTGTAGTAACAAGCAAACAAAGCACAAAGGCAGAACATTTCATAGATAAAACTTTTTATGTTTTTGTATGCTACGATTTTTTGTGCTCAAGTATTGATGATAATACAGTAACTGCGCTAATCATAAGGAAAGTAGCACCAACTCTCTCTAAAAACTAGGCTTATGCTAGTTTTGTTGAATAAAATCAGCAAACAATGTAAATGAAAAATGACAACAAGATGCTGCGGTGCTAGAAACCTCTATTATTGACGACTAAGAGAATGAGTCGTTCATAAAGGAGATTCATACACAAACAAATCGCTCCCTCCGTTAGTATGAGAAGTGAAAGCAGGAGAGGGGGTCTGTTTCAGGACACGGATTATATCAAATTTAACAGGGAGGGAGGATAATACATTACATGCACACAAACACACGCTCTTTGTCGGCAATGCCAGCGCGGGCACTTATCCATCGTTGAAGGAAAGTGATCATGTATAATGCGAATGCAGCCTTTTAGACACATTCCTTAAAAATAGACACCAATAGCATAGGTGACATCTAATGTAAATATCTATGAGCAAAACCATTGTAATATCAACAACAAAAAGTGTAGTGTCATGCAGGTAAGTGTGGGAAATCCAATTTACGGTTATTTACTGTATATAGTAAGGAAACTTACTGTTAAACAGGTAACAGGTTTTAAATGTAGCAGTTTACAGTTTTTACTGTTAAAATAATGAACTTTTTTATTGTAATATGTTTGTAAAAGAGAATCATTGGTTTCATATCATAATTCACATCATAAAAACAGACAATATATAATTTCAAACTACAAAAAAGTCAATAAGAGTCACTTTGTTAATCTGTTCAACATCAAAAGTAGGGCAGAGATCAAGCACCCATAGTGCAATTCGGAAAAAAACAGAAAACACCCATGATTCACGACTACCAGGAAATTGATAATTAACTGATATTTCTTTACAGTGTGTGCAAACAGTAGCCAGTCTACTAACAACTGCCAGTTAACATGCAAAGTTACTAGTCAACCAAATATCTAAAGAGATTATCAAAATATGCAACCATATGCAGCCATTACAAGTATTGCTTTACTCAGCAAGTCTGGCGCCCTGTGGCATGTTTTCACCCCAAACAGGACGACCAACTGCAAACCTCCTCTCCTCGCCTCCTCAGCCCTTCCCCCAAAGCTCCAGACCAAAACACAGATAAGCCTGGCTTTCTGTTACTTCCTGCTGATCGCTCGGACTGATAAGTATTCAGTGCTGCTGTAAAAGCACTAAGCCACTGAAGAAGATGTCATTACCTTCAGTGGCCAAAAGCTATCACTGTCAATCACTCAGGTGTGCTTTTATTCTCACACCGTGCCATTGAATAGCTCTAGTATTTCTTACGATTTTGAAAAGACAGCAGAGGTCTCTTCTTTTCAAAGTGAGATCAATCTGCAGCGTCTGGTCTCAAAGCATGTTTTTTTTGCTGATAGATAGATGCACTCAAATAAACATTTCAATATTTGAATGGGTGACGGTGACAGAGCTTTCAAAGATGCCAAGACTTTTAACCTCGAAGTGTGTGCTTAAGTGCGGCCCTCAAGTCAGTCTATTCCTGGAAATACGATGAGCCGGTGTGCTTTAGATATGACAGCTCTGCATTTTCATGCCTATTAAGTGCACACATTGATGTAAATATTCCTCTTATACAGCCCTTCTTAAGCCTTAATAGGTTTTTGATACATCTGGTGTTGTGTTTACCATGCGAAACGCACAAGATAATGGCGGAATGCTTTTAAATGTGCACACATATTACCCAGCTAAAGTTTTCAGGCACTTATGGATTCGGGTTATTTGTTTTCCCTGCTCTCATATCTGACAACATAATTGAACAATCTATATTTCCTCTGCTTTCCTCTGCCAGAGAGCCATTGTGGTCCTCTGGATTGATTAGATTGATTTGGCTGGAATATATGCTTCGTTCTCCCGCAATGTAAACTTTCTCCAGGTCCTCAGTGGAGCCGCAGTGCCACGAGTTTGCAGATAAATGCGCTGTGAGAACAATCATTTGTCTTTGTTGCACTGTACTGTGAATTTTTCCGGGTGCAACAGAAGCTGATAGCTGACTAAAAATGAAGCAAGATTGCTAGTTGCTTTGTTTATTTGGATGCTTTTCTTTTAGCTGGTTTAGTACCACGGTGACTGGTTGCCTAGAAGAACCTAGGAAGGTTGCTGATTCGAGTCCCAGCTGAGCCACTTGGCATTTCTGTGTGGAGTTTGCATGGTCTCTCCATGTTTTTGTGGGTTTCCCTTGGATGCTCAGGTTTTCCTCACAGTCCAAAGACATGCACTATAGATAAATTGAATAAACTAAATTGGCCGTAGTGTATAAGTGTAAATGAATGAGTGTGTATGGGTGTTTCCCAATACTGGGTTGCTGCTGGAAGGGCATTCGCTGCATAAAACAAATTTTGGAATAGTTGGCGGTTCATTCCGCTGTGGCGACCTGTGATAAATAAGGGACTAAGCCACAGGAAAATGAATGAATGAATGAGTACCTGAAATTAATTACACATGAAATGAATCTTTTTACATGTACAGTCACACTGATGTGATCAGTCTAGGCTGATTCCCTGGACCATTTGATCATACTGGTGTGATTCAAATGTCAATTCACATTGTCAAATCAAAATATAGTAGTGTTTTTTTTTTTTTTTTTTTTTTTTTTTTTTACAAATAATGTTTCTCTTTGGTCATAGACACTTAAATACACATACTTTCTTGTAAAACATAAATAAACAGCCACTTACTTTCATGTATTTCAGGAGAAGTTGATGAATTGACGTAGTAAATCCAGCAGCTCTGATCTGCCCCCTGCATCGCTGACTAACATGCAGCATAGACGCCCCATTTAATCAGCTGTTTGGTTTACGATACATTTTCTTACATATGTTTGGTAATGGCAATATCAGATATTTCACTATACTTAGTATGGTTAAATCAGGCATTATTGGTGTTCTAAATAATGGTCACATTAAAAACTCACACAGGGGGGTCAGTGGGAGAGTTTGAAATGTACGTGTGAAAGGGTAAAGGATGATGTTAATGATGTACTGTTGTACTATACCCCCTCCCCCCTATTTTTTTTTAAGAACAAAAGAAGCAATGTGACACAAGATAATGAAGGGTCTCTAAGACTTTACTGTTTTTAGCTAAAATTGGATTTGAACTAAAATAAACTTTTAATGCATTTTAGCCATTTATCCAGGCCTATATAAAAATGCAAACTTTTGAAAATAAATTTTGAAAAGCAATAATATTGCCTCTGCAATTTTGTGTAAACTGTTATGTCATGTGCATGTACTGTGCTCAGCATAAATGAGTACACACCATTTTGAAGTATTGATGAATATTTTTATCCATTTCTCAGTGGATATAGGCAATATAATTGGTGCATTAAAAAACCTAATTTATTAAACAGGTATATTTAATAAAATAATATTTTAGTCACTGAATGTTGTAAGAAATATAAAGATAATTTAAATTTAAGCAAAATATTGCAAAATAAATGACACACTACACATTTCAACCAAATTTTTCAAAAATCAAATCAAAATTTCCTTAAAATTTCTTTTTATCTTTTTACCTTTTTTTTACTAACATATAAATTTGGGTGTACTAATTTTAGATCGTTATTGTAAGTTATTTTGTTAGATTAGCTCCAGAAATGGCTTGAGTACTTACCAAACAAAAGAGTTTCCTATAGAAAATATTAAATAATATAAGAAAATTAAATATTACTTGTTACTTCACAAAGTGCCATCACCATCTATTTGCTTGACATACATAATACAGCATTTATAGTCATCTTCGTGGTTAATTGTGAATAGAGATTGCTTAGACAGCATTGTTATAAGCGCACAAAATTTACCAAATTAAAATAAGAAAAAAAAACTAAATTCTATTTAATATTTAGCACATCATTGTTTTCTAAAACGCAAGTATAAATGGGTTTCTTAAAAGAAAATGATGTTGTAGAAGAAATCTCAGCATTAATCTGCAGTTATGTGTACTTTACTGTACTGTACTGTAATGTAAAAATAATATATATACACATGTTGTTGTTTTTTTTATATCAAGCAAGTATGAATAGGCTTTTTAAAAGAAAATGATTATTTGTAGAAGAAGCCACATGTGTACTTTATGTATTATGTGTACTTTACTGTATAATAATATATAAATATAACTGTACAAATAATACTTTACTGTATAAATATGTATATATGTGTTGTTGTTGTTGTTTTTATTGACATTATATTTAGTTCAGTGTTTATTGCTCTTTCTTTAATAATAATTTGTGTATTTTTTACCTTTCTACAATTAAAGATGACTAAAAATACCTTCAAAGTAAATATTCCCAATGCAGCAAGGCTCAAACACTACAACCCAAGCATCTCCTCTATACAATCTATAAAGTGTGCTCATCTGTTCTTCCTGTATTTAATAATTCGATCATCATATGATGCATTACTGCTACCATAATGACTAAAAACGTACACAAATGTCTCTTTTTAATAAAATTCAGTTTACCGCCCAGTTCCTGCGACATTAATTGCGCCAGGCAATCAGCGCTGAGTTTTGTGAATGCGATGCAATCTATAATGAGCCTCATTTGCATAGAAAAGAGCTGTGCAGCTTAATTTAAATATTGCTTAAACGAATTCCATGCTATTTCAGTGCACCTAGAGCCTGATTAAACTGGATAACATGTGGTTAGTGGGGGGAAAAGACACACATGAAATACTATCTGCGCCCTGCACCACTGTGTGTCTTGCCTGAGCTACCTAAAATAATAAAATAATAGTTTAGACAGGAGAAAAAATAGTTTTTATTCCCATGCTGTTTACTCTCATTAATGTAACAATGCAGCAGAAAGAACTCCCCATGTTTTGAAACACCAAGACAGTAAGCCCGAGCTTTACTATTAATTAGATGCCAGCACATGCACACGTATAGGAACATACAGAGACAGGCCTGAACACACAAGCAGTTGTGCATGCAGTTAAAAATGCATGACAAAATCCCTGCATACAGATCACCGGATTCCCTGTCAAATTAGGAGAAGTTGAGAATTTACTTGCTGTCAAATCCTTGTTGGAGCTCTGCTAACAAGAGCAAACAGAGAAGCAATGAAGGACATTCAAAGCTGAAGAAAAGCCTGTCACTTTTTGGGGTGAAATATGCTGTGACAGAGGAGGAGAAATAGAAAAGAGAGGTAGGAAATCTGTGAATTGCAATTCTGCTATAATTAAAGCAGCACTTTCTTTCTCTCTCTCTCTCTCTCTCTCTCTCTCGCTCTCTCTCCACACCACCAGCTTCCACTTTTCCTGCTCATTTCTCAAATTAATGTGTGACCTGCACAATGCTCCCAATGTGTGAAACGACTAATTGGCTGGTTTAAAGTCCAATCTTGTGAAAGGAGCTGTCTGCCATGTTCCCCCTTTTCCCCCCTAACGCTCCCTCTTCTTCCTGCGCTACAAATCATCATGCGCACACATGCTAATGGCTGAAGTTTTCCAGAGGTCTTTCGATAAGTGGCCCGAGCGCTCTGCATGCTTCTCTAGTGGAGATTGGCTCCTAATGGGGACTGTTATAAACAGCCCGTGACTGGTGAGGGAGTCGGGGCCACTTGCACTTACGAGGCCTCAGTGAAGAGGTGTTTTAGTGGCCTGCACTGTTCTTATTGCGCCACAGTATTTAATTACACATGATTGACAGAGCTTTTGTCATTGTGGATGTTCATGGACATTCTTCACGGTAGATACTTTACATGTTTTTGTGTTCGCCCCACTTCTGTGTTTTTTTAGAACAGCCCCCAAATCAAATCAAATTTTAAGAATTTTATATTTTTTTAAAATAGTTTTTATTATTAGTTATGTGTATTTTGTGTGTGTATAAGAGTTTGACCAGAAGAGAAATGGTCATGCCCAATTGAGCCTGGTTTCTCTCAAGGTTTTTTTCCCTTCACTTTCGTCAATTGGTAAAGTTTTGTTCCTTGTGGATCTGCACATCAGTGGATTCTCTTCAGTGTTTAGACTTTCAGCAGTGAAAATTAAACCTCACTGAACTGAACTAAACTGAACTTCTACTCTGAAAACTGGACTGACACAGTCTAGAAGTTTTATGTTAAGTTGCTTTGTCACAATCCAAATTGTAAAAGTGCTATAGAAATAAGCAATCTTTTGGACATAACTTAAGCATGATGTACCTTCAATAAGTTTTGTAATTCTTAAACTTGTTTTTTTAACATTATGTTTATTGGTTTATTTCAAGTAAAACACAAAATACAACAAAGTACAGAATAATCTAAAGATCTTACATACCCACACATACTGCCCTAAACATTCCCCAAACCTCCAACCTGTACTTCCACAAATAAACCATGAATAATATTAAAGAAGAAAACATAAAGTCAGGTTCTAAGTATTCTGTCCTAAGAAATGAAGCTGTCCCAGTAATTGACAAAAAAATCTTGCCGCTTTTTCAAACGAAACACATTTTTTTTCCCCAAAGGCATATAAGATGACACTTCTTTAATCTACATGGAAGCAGAAGGTTATTTCGAGTCCTTCCATCTCAAAGTTATACATTTTATGGCTGCTAGTAGGGCTAATCTTTTATGTTTCATATGTTTGTAATGCCTGTAATGTTTTGTTTAAGATAGATAGATAGATAGATAGATAGATAGATAGATAGATAGATAGATAGATAGATAGATAGATAGATAGACAGACAGACAGACAGACAGACAGACAGACAGACAGACAGACAGACAGACAGACGGACAGTCTGACAGAATGAAAATATTTTTTTTAATTCATTGAGTCAGAGTGTTACTGAAACGAAGTGTGATCCTCTGGACAGTCTTGTGCTGGGAAACCCTGCCTGTGGTCAAACATGTGGACATCAATTTGACAAGTACCTAGTCTTGTGTAGACTGGTCTGGACTCCGTTATACCTTTCATTGGACAAGGACCACCCAGAGACCGTCTGACTGACATGTAAAGTAACCAACTATATATGATATGTGATGTAAGGGCCTGAAAAGGAATTTTTTATTTTATTTTTTTTTTACATTTTTACACTAAACCATTGGTGTGTGTTTGTTTACGCTTGGCATTAATTTATATCTTCATAAATGTATACTATTTATCCACATGACTACACAAACTATTTTTAAATGGTGGAATTTTAAAAAACTTCCACTTTGTAACCTGTTTTCAGATTTATGCATTTTCAGTCAAAAAAACTGCTATTGTTTTGTAAAAGAATGGGCAAATTGCATACAAAATTCTATTTTTTGCTGAAAAGTTGTGTAAATAACCCCCGATTTCATGAAAAATTGTCTGTTTAGCTCTATACCTCTTTATTTTTATATGTGATCTTGTATACACTTTTTCTGATCATACTTCTGGGCATGCGCTAGGGTTTTCTATACTGTAATACTAGAGAGTTTCTTAAGGCAGGTTTATACTTCTGCGTCAAGTGATCGGCGTGACCCACGGAGCATGCCTTGCACATTTGTTGTGCATTTATACTTCTGCGCCCTGTTTGCTGTTGATCTACAATAACACTACCGAAACACTAGCTGGCAGTAGGTTTTAATGTTTTAATGTTCCTTTAATGTTCCTTTTTAGAGGGTGTTTTGTTTTTTTCTGAAGGCTAATTTAATGTATAAATAGCTAAAACTGGCAGAATGTTCATCAACTTTAATCTTAAGGTAAATACAAAACAAATGTTTCCATCTGGAGCCCCTTCATGGGACTCAACACTTGTAATCATTTGGGATTGCGGCTCTCAGCACTGCCCAGGCTTGTCACCGCTATCAAACCAACCAATCACAGAGCTTGCAGTACACGTCGTTGTGACATTTTTTCGGTGTAGTTACATTTTTTTGAAAGGTGCGCGTCAACTTCGGCATCAGCCATGGCGAGGACTATTTGACCACGTGTAGGCTGCGCCGTACCATATGCACGCACTTGAAGTATACGCATGCAGAAGTATAAATCAGTCTTAACTTGACATGATATCTTGTCAGTGACTTGGAAAGAATTGCAACCTATAGCACTTGAAGTGTCCTCTGCTAAAACCTTGGTGCTTGGTCTTAATATCACTGGACACTTTTAGGGATCTGTTAGAGTTCATTCTTTTCTGGCCTAGTGTTGTTTTTGGCAGCAGAATGAGGACTAATAGAGGAATAAGAAGGTAGTCTTAATGTTTTGGCTCATTAAGACTAACATGCAAGCAAATATAAACACTGCTTCAAATGCCTCTCAGTTTGTGCTTTATTGACAGGGTGGAATTGGTTAGAGACTGAATATGTCTACATATGCTTGTGTCTGTCTGAGTTTTTAGCAAATGAAAGAGTTTGTGAGTGATTGTGTGTGTGGGTCACTGTGAGGTCGACTGAACGAGTGGCAGCATTCATGCATGTACACGTCGAACCCGCTCTGACGTGAGCAACCGACACTACGCACTCCCCCTGTCACCGTCTCCTTATCATATCTTTCATTGTCGTCCAATTAGCTAATATGAGGGGAAAAACAATAAACATTATTCCGAGGCGGGTGATTACAGGCTCTGATGTTTTGGTTTAGTGGTAAATACTTTCCATTCCAGAGGCTTCTCAGATGTTGGCCTTCTCTGGTGCCTTTCCTGTGATGCCATCTCATTATGACACGATCGTAGCCCATATCAAAGCTGCCAGACATGTTCGGATCAGGGAATAAGATGTCATAATAAGATACTTTACCAGCATAATTCAAACTATAAAGGCAAAAAGAGAGAGAAAGCATTCCTCATTTGATCACACCGTAAAGATGACTCTGGTGAACTAGCATCATGCTCCCCCCTCAAAAAACAAACATGGCACGTCTTGTTTCTCGGTCATAAATGCAAGCTTTTTCATTCATTGACTTCTCAGCTAAATAGTTTTTTCAAAAGCTGTTTGCATGGGTCAGGTCAAACTGGAATTCAGGAGGGTGGTACCTACCTAGAAATCAACAAATGCATTATTTTAAAAGGCTTTTTTGTTGTGTGTTTCCTCAGCATCTGTGTTCTGAGAAATCTGATCTGGAGAAAAAATGAGCTGCAGGCTTTAATACGTGGTTCTGCGAGCAACGTACAATAGTGAAGTGTGAGAGAGGGTAAAGGAAAGCAGGCAGACTGTTGAACGAGCTACAACACTCTCACACATTTTTCTCTGTGAGTCTTAAGAACTGGGCTTAAACACAACAGCGTTGCTGTCTTTCACACAGTAGCTCATGTATGAAAGGATTAAACATCTCAAGTTCCTGACCGCATCTGCTGAGTGTCAGAAAGAGAATGGAAAAGGCACTTTTTGGTCCAGGTGTTACAAACATGCTGGCCACCTGCACAACTTTCACAGGGGTTACTTATAAAGGTGAGAACTGACTTGTGTGATAATTGATGAATTTCTCTAATTGATGTCACTCCATGATGTCAGTTTTGGTAATGGTCCATCCTGAGGTGTTTAAAGTCCAGTCCTCAGGTTCAAAGATGTTTTTTTTTTTAAGTTTATGTATGTTTTTAAAAAAGTCTAGTTTATGTTGATAGCTTTCAATAAGTACTATATTTTACAAATAAAATTAATTATTAAATTATAAATTGTTACAAATGTATTTGTGTATATGAGTAAAGTTTAATATGTTTTATTAAATCATTTGTTGAGTTAAATTAAATGTGGATTATTTTAAATAAGGTATCTTTACCACAAATATATTTTTGTTTTATGAAATAAAGGTAAACTTTATTTTGGTTAATTTTAGTTCATTTTCAAATATTTCCTAAATGCTGTTTGACTGAGATAATTAACCTTTTTTAAAAAAAAAAACCTAACAGTTTTGACAACCATTTTCTTTTGTCTTTAATTACATAAAATTATATATTATAGTTATTTTGCAAGATATTAGTATACAGCTTATAATGCAAATTTATTTGCTTTACTAATTCTAATAGACTGTAAACCCCGCTGTTGTCATTAGTAATGATATTAAATAAATATAACTTGACATTTACCTAAAATAACTTTCTCATTTGACAGCAAAAAACATTTAATTAATATTTTAAGTTTATAAAAAGCTATTAGTTGAAAAAATGAGTACTTAACAGTTCTAAGTTAAAACATAAGTATGTACATTTTTTAAGTAAAATCAACTTGTAATTATAAAAGGAATGGGTTTACTCACTTGATTTAAGTAATCCTTTTTGCAGTATGTCTCAACGGCCTTGGTTTGAGTCACAGCTGGGTCAGGTGGCATTTCATGTGGCATTTCTGTGTGGAGCAAGTCCAAAGATATGCGCTACAGGTTAATTGGGTAAGCTAAATTATATTGTGTATGTGATCATGTCCTGGTCCTCCAGGTTGGGGGTTGAGCATTGGAATACCGACCCACCTCGTAAAAATTAGATGTTATGAAACACCAACATGGTGCGGACAAATATCAATTTCGATATAAACGGCTCTGGGACTGAGTATATAAGAAAGTAAAGGATATAAAAACTGAAAACGTTTGAGGTTTGGTCTATTTGCCAGTTTAATTTATCTGTACTTAAACTTTTAAGCTCACTGTACTTAAACATTGATTCATTCATTCATTTTCTTGTCGGCTTAGTCCCTTTATTAATCCGGGGTCGCCACAGCGGAATGAACCACCAACTTATCCAGCAAGTTTTTACGCAGTGAATGCCCTTCCAGGCGCAACCCGTCTCTGGGAAACATCCACACACACATTCATACACTACCGACAATTTAGCCTACCCAATTCACTTGTACCACATGTACAAGTTTTGAACTGTGGGGGAAACCGGAGCACCCGGAGGAAACCCACGCGAACGCAGGGAGTACATGCAAACTCCAGACAGAAACGCCAACTGAGCCGAGGTTCAAACCAGCGACCTTCTTGCCGTGAGGCGACAGCACTACCTACTGCGCCATTGCCTCGCCACTGTACTTAAACATTTAAGTTATCTGTAACTAAATATTTGAGTTAATGCAATGAAGAGACCACATTTGGTCAACTCAATTAACTTAGTTGTCGATTTTCCATTAGGCAAACAAACTGATGGAATCACTTTCCTCAACTCATTTGAGTAGTCTCAACTTATTAGGGTTTACACTGTACTATTGACTATATATATTGTTGTTGTTGTTGTTTTTTACTAATTGTTTGTCCAGGTTTTACAGCTAACTAATACTAAAATCAAGAGACAGGTTTGTTACAAATGATGTAAACTTTGAAGCAGATGATATCGTAAGGGTACAGATGGATGGGCACACGTAAGTAAAGTAAAATCCCCAACAGGAAATTCATTCATTCATTCGTTCATTCATTCATTCATTCATTCATTCATTTTCTTTTCGGCTTTGTCCCTTAATTAATCAGGGGTTGCCACATGAACTGAATGAACTGCCAACTTATCCAGCACATGTATTACTCAGGGCAATCCAACACTGGGAAACACTCAGCGCAATCCAACACTGGGAAACACTCAGCGCAATCCAACACTGGGAAACACCCTACACTCTTGCACACACTCACATACACTACGGCCAATTTAGAAAGTCTACGCGAACAAGGGGAGAACATTCAAACTCCACATAGAAACGCCAAGTGACTCAGCCGGGGCTCGAACCAGTGACCTTCTTGCTGTGAGGCGATTGTGCTACCCACTGCACCACTGTGCTGCCCAATGAAGAAATATGAAAATAAATCTGGTATGTTTATACAAAATTTCATCATAACTAACCTAATTAAGGAAGCTAAACAATTTTTTTCCTCTTCACATGCCATCCAAAACTTAAAAGTAACTGGAGATCAACCTTCATCTTTGGTTTGGTATATCCATGTTAATATAAATTATTTTATTCATTACTTGAATTAGGTCTTTTGTCTAAAGTCTCATTAAATACACATATATGTCATTTCATTCTCTGTGACCCTAAACATTACATCAGTAAAGTCTCAACAGAACATGAAGGTTAAAGATCTGTCTGTCCTGAGGGGCCTCGGTTCTTCCACTTCCTCTCATTCTGGTGTCAAAGAACTGAAAAATTAGTGTACTTTGACTGTAGAGGTTTCTGGGCATGTTTAGAAACAAAGAACACAGAGTTTTCCTTGCCTTTTGATCTTCTCAGCACCTGTGGTCTCCAAATCTCCTACACAAAACACACACAGACCAAAGGAAACCGGCATGTTTCTCTGTTTGTCAGCTCAGAAAAAAGGTTGATGAGTGCAACCTGTTTCTGTCCTAAGAGCACACAAGGCCTTTAGTGTGTGTTACCGTCACGCTGAAGTATGCATGAGTGATGTATGCCCCTCAATGTCTTTCATCTGCTGACTCATGGAGCTGCTGGTGCTTTCTGTTTGCTCAGGTTTTGGGGGCACAAGGAGGGAGGAAATCTTCCCTGTCATGCCAGGCCTGTGTTTATCCAATGTCAGGCTGTGGCTTTTTTCAGATCTGTAATGGTTTTGCATTTATGTTTGGGAAGGGATAGGTTACTGGAATACTGAGTTAACAGAGGCAGAGAGTGTGTGAGAGAGAGAGAGAGAGAGAAGGAGGGAAGGAGTAAAAAAGAAGGAAAGTAAGAAAGTAAAAAGTAATAAAAGATATAAGGAAAGAGAAAGTTTTAGCGGTGATAGAGCAGGTCTATTACTTCTCACTAGTAATCATCTTTATGTTTTAATCGTAGCAATAATAATGGTTCGCAATCTTAAACTCACTCTTAAAAAAATGTTAACACAATATAGTGCAAATTGCAATATTTTAACAAAGTATGACATGCTGCAACAAAAAAATAAATAAATAAAATAAATAAATAAATACAGTTAAGGTCAAAATTATTAGCTCCCCTGTTTATTTTTCCCTAATTTATGTTTAACGGAGAGAAGATTTTTTTCAACACATTTCTAAAAATAATAGTTTTAATAACTGATCTCTAATAATTGAGTTATTTTATTTTTGCCATGATGACAGTAAATAATATTTGACTTACTGATATTTTTCAAGACACTTCTATACAGCTTAGGCTTAACGAGGTTAATTAGATTAACTAGGCAGGTTAGGGTAATTAGGCAAGTTATTGTGTAATGATGGTTTGTTCTGTAGACTCTCGAAACATATATATAGCTTAAAGGGGCTAATAATTTGGACCTTAAAACTTTTATTTAAAAAAATAAAAACTACTTTTATTTTAGCCAAAATAAAACAAATAATACTTTCTCCAGAAGAAAAGATATTATCAGACATACTGTGAAAATTTCCTTGCTCTGTTGAAATTTAAAGGTGGGCTAATAATTCTGACTTTAACTATATATATATATATATATATATATATATATATATATACACACACACACACACACACACACACACACACACATATATGGGGGTCAGTAAGTTTTTTTATTATCATTTTTATTAGAAAATATGATATATATTAGAATTAAACTGATTAAAGACTTGTCAGTGAAGACATTTCTAATGCTACATTATTTACATTTTAATAATTATTTATTTTAATCAAAGAATCCTGAGCTTTGCAACAAATCTGCCACTAAAACAATTCCAGCCAACGATGCTCACTGAATGTTTGCAAACATTATATAATTTAAGCATAATTAATGTCCGGTAATTAACATCTTATCATCACTCGTCTTTTGCAAGTTTTGTTCAATTATTTAAATGGTTAAAAAAAAAAGAAAAAAAAGTGGTTTTAATATTAGTTTTTAGATTATATTTAAATTTACAAAGTTGTTGTAGCACTTTTGAGCAAGGCAATTTGAAATAAATGAAAAACATAACACTAAAACTTTATTAATGGATTGTTAGTTAATTTATGGTTTATTAATGTACATTTTTATTTCTATCTGACCAATCAGAGCAGATCAGGGGTGATTTATAGAGATCTGATCCTTGAACGAACCATTTCAGAATCAGATCCTTTGAGAAAAGAGCATGTGCTGAGTGCAGTACTTGTTTGAACATGGATAGAAACGAGAAAGAAAGAGAGAGAAAGAAAGAAAGAAAGAAAGAAAGAAAGAAAGAAAGGCAAGTTTTAGCAGTAATATGAGGGTAGTCTCATTACTTCTCACAGATAAACATGTTGTGCACTGTAAAAGCAAGAGAAAGTTTGTCTACCCTCACAGGCGATCCAGCAGATGTCAATGATAACTTTCAAGGCTTGCGTGTGTGTGTGTGTGTGTGTGTGTGTGTGTGTGTGTGTGTGTGTTCCTGCAGCAGGAAGCTAAACGATCCACCTCACAGACAAATTAAACCAAAAGGAACCTAGAGATTATAGGCCACCAGTGCAGAAACCACAGTTTAAATGAAAAGACTTGGGCGAAGGGTTTAACACGCTTAAACACGACAAGGAGTCATTCTTCAACTCACTTCCAGTAACAGAGTGAGTGCACAAGAATATTCGGGTCATACATTGGTTATGTTATGTAAAACAATCGCCAGGCCATGTGAATTACTTATCTCAGCAGGTTTCACAGATTCTCTCCTTTTATAACCTTGTGTGTAGACTGAGAGGTGCTAGAGAATCCTGAGATACTGTGGCTGTCTGCAATTGTGGTTGTGCTGAGGTTTTATCTTATCACCGCAAATCAAATCCTTGTTTGATCAGATTGTGGCTTCTGATGCGTTCTTGTCATTGGGCCGTTTGAATGTGCTGTGCCGCTGATGAGGCATTTCTGTGAGTCAGATTGATATGAACCATCTGTGATGTAGATTTTTTGTCAATGACGAATTCTTATCATCAGCTTGGCTTGTTTTTGAAAGCTTTAGAAAAGTAATACTGGTGTGGAGAATCAGGTACGTCATGCGCCAGTCTTTTGAGGCAAGATAACATCTTAGTATCTTATTATTGATATGTAAGATATTTTGGAGCAATGATACAGTTTTCAATTACAGTGCAAGGGGAACCTTCAAATCTTAATCTTGTGTATAATTGTTATAATAAACCGAGCAGAATTGCTACAGAGCTGTAAAATAGCAGCTTTGGAAAGCAGGTGTTTTATTTTAATAATAACTTGAAACGCTTTTCCCACGGGAAGAAAATCCATATGGAGTTTCAATGTTAGATGATGACAACATTATTTTCAATCTGTTAAATTGTTCTCAGAAATTGTATAATGGGTATGTGACTTAGGTACAAATTCTCCAGAAACTTTTTTTTACATGCTCATTTATGACCACAGGAGTTACCTCTGGAATGAAAAGCTCAGTTTTGACCATATTTGGAATGGTCATGAATATTAACGAGCTGTGCTCTGATGCTTTGCAGCTTGTGTCAGTAGCTGTTTCCATCCAAAAATGTGAATTAACTTTTGCGCAAAACTGCAATATTGCATAAAAGACGTGCAAATAAAGTGAATGGAATCTTCACAGATGTGTTTAGAGTTGTAATTCAAATCTACATTAAGAAAAGTAGAAAAGTTCCTTTTACTCAAGAAAAATTTCAGTAAGAGCTAAGTGAAATTACATGATGCATAAATGTGCATTAAACACTTGCATTAAGCAGTTTATGTGCGCTTTGTTGCCTCATTATAAACATATGGGGCAAATTTCCCAGTATGCATGTTAAACAAACAACTGATTTTATGCCTCTTTGGGGTGGTTCTGAGTAGTTGTGAACACTGTGTGGTCATGCGTGGATGCATGCTTCACAAAACTGCTCCTTTATAGCCTCACCGCCTCTCCCCTTTTCAAAATAAGAGACCCACATGCAGTGCATCCAGAATGTTCATAGCGCTTCACTTTTTCCATAATTTTTTATGTTACAGCCTTGTTCCAAAATTTATTAAATTCATTTATTTAACATTCTACACACAATACCCCATAATGACGATTTGAAAAAAAATTAAATAGTTGTAAATTCATTAAAAATAAAAACCCTGATAATTCACATGTACATAAGTATTCAAAGCCTTTGCTTAATACTTTGTTGATGCACCTTTAGCAGCAATTACAGCCTCAAGTCTTTTTGAATATGATGCCACAAGCTTGGCACACCTGTCTTTGGGAATTTTTGCCTATTCTTCTTTGCAGTACCTCTCAAGCTCTATCAGGTTGGATGGGAAGCAATGGTGTACAGCCATTTTTAGATCTCTCCAGATATGATCAATAGGATTTAGGTCTGGGCTCTGGCTGTGCCACTCAAAAACATTCAACGAGTTGTTGTGAAGCCACTCCATTGATATTTTTTTTGGTGTGCTTTGGGTCATTGTCCTGCTTGAAGATGAACCATCACCCCAGTCTAAGGTCAAGAGCACTCTGAAGCAGGTTTTCATTCAGAATGTCTCTGTACATTGCTGTATTCATCTTTCCCTCTACCCTGACTAGTCTTCCAGTTCTTGCTGCTGAAAAACATCGATACAGCATGATTACACTATGCCTGTGTATGTCTAGATTTTCTTTTTATGGCACCTTTGAAAATACATCTTAATGCAAAAGGCCCGGTAATTGTAAAAGATGCTTTTTTTTTGTAATCCACTAGGTGACACGTCACACAAATAACAATAGCCAATTATCTGTAAAAATGACACCCAATTGCTGTGATCATATTGAGAAATGAAATAGTGATTTCTGCCACAGTTTAAACATTTTTAAATGTCTTTTAAATGTGTTATATTGTAATCTAAATTTCCTTACTGATGTGATGAGTATTAGTGTAAAGCTTTTAAAGAGTTTATCTTATGAAGTATTGGTAACATTATTAGGTTATTGTATTGTGTGTGGTTGGCTATTGCAGTGAGGACTTTCATTGTGATGGGACAAGATAGGAAAAAGCATAAGCAGAAAGAAAAATTGTAAAAAGAGCTTGTCCATGCCTAAGGGTTTTATTTAGTTTTCTAATTATCTCAAGATTGAATCCCAGAAAGCACCCACAAATAAATATTACACTAGTCTGCTGTAGGCTTTGAGACCTCTGACAGTGTGTGTGTGTGTGTGTGTGTGTGTGTGTGTGTGTGTGTGTGTGTGTGTGTGTGTGTGTGTGCGTGCGTGTGTGTGTGTGTGTGTGTGTGTGTGTGTGTGTGTGTGTGTTTATTTATTGACTTCAATCTCTGCTTTTAGTGTATAGCTCAAAATTGTTACACTGATTTTAGCACTTCAGTTCTAACCATTACATTTTAGCAGTATAGCTATTTGCACAGAGCAAAAATAGCACATTTTCTTAGACACAGATGTTGCAATATTGCTATTTTCTTAGCAATATGTAATAGCGATAGGTTCTGTTTACACTTTGAAATAGCTAAATGCTATTAGTATAAATAGAGGCAGATGTTTGCACTTCAGTATTGTATTCGGCTGTATTATTAAACAATATGCCATATTGGCTGTAAATGAGATTTTTTTTTAAATGGATGCCACCTAATAGAGCAATAAATGCTTCCTTACACCTGCCCCCAATCATAACAATAAACATTTTCTTAATAAATATCCATTAGGCATATTTACACACACGTTAAACTTGCACATTAATTTCAAGGCAAAATAAATGCCTTTCTGATATTTTATGTGATGACTTGAACATGGGTCAATCGTCAAATGTTACTACAAAAGCAACTAGTGAGCTTCTTCATACGTGGAATACTCAATCAGCTGTAATTCGCTATAAGTAAAAAAATAAATATATAAATAAAACTTATGCAACCTGACCTACAAAATAAAAGTACTAAGACTGGGGTGACATCCCTTAAGGGGTTCAAAGAAAATGCGTACAATTACTATATAAGGTACCAGATTTAGTACAATTTGTGTATGATAATAGACATGCACAATATTCATTTTTTTAAAGGAATAATCATTTATGCAGTCATGAAGATGTTTAGACAGTTAAAATAATTTAAACAGACGGTTAGGGCTGTGCGATTTAATGACAATATCTAATTGTGATTTTTTTTTTTTTTACAGATATTGCGATTTATATTTGCATTGCAATTTAATTTTGTAGTCAAGCTTCAGCTTAATACTCTGTATCGTAGCTTTTTACTGCTAAAATTCAGTGAGGAACCGAAAAAATATTAACTAACACACTTATTCAAATTTGATTATAAATATTCACAAATTAAACACTCATTTTTTTCTAGATCAAACAGTTATGGCATTTTCTAAAGCAAACAGTTATGGCTTTAGTTATCTCCTGGTGCCTTCGTAATTTTTTTTATATGATGTAACAGCTGCAAACAACTCTGAAATTGTACTTTGCTGTTGCTAGATTGAGCATCACTGCCAATACTTTTAGTTGACTTTTCAGCAAGACACTCCTCATATATCCACCTGTGATGCTTTTTTAGGTGCTGGTTGTTGTATATCCTCATGCTGTGGCAACAATTCTGTGACAGCTCTCACAAATTTCCTGTTTTTGTTCAGTGTTTGTGACTTTGAAACCAAGATATTCCCATATTCCAAATATATTTTATATCACAGCTTCTTGCGATTAACAAATTGCAACGTTTCAAATCGCGATTACAATTTGATTTCAATTAATTTCACACCACTACAGCCAGTTATTCCTTACACCGATTACGAAACTTAAATAGGCCTATATACTATAATAAAGAAAATCACTCTAAAAGTAAAACTAAATAAATTTCTAAAAACTCTTGACACAAGAAAGTGTAAAGCCTGTAGCCCACAACAAACGTGTAAAGTTATTGTGTATTATATTCAACAAACCGTTTAGTGTGAATTCTATGTAATTTTGCTCACATCGGTGATTGAATATTAATCAAATGATGTCATTACGCTGCTGTGCCGTCAGCCAATCGTTGCATTGCTGATCATGATTTCGAGGATCAATAGATCTGTCCTTTACAACACAGCCAGCGATCTCACATCAGTTCCTCCAGACATTTTAATCTGATTCGTGACCTTGTTTGAAGAACCAAATTAGCGAGAGATCAGTTATCAAGTTTAAATGATCCAGGATCAGTCAAATCATATTAGATCATTTAAGCGAGGTACGAAGAATGGACCCCAGATTCTGGAGGTCAGAATTTCTGTAAATACATAACCCTGAAAATACACACTTTTTAATATTTTTAACTTAAGAATTTTGCTAGTCTTTTTAAAACCATTAGTATTTTGTTGTGATTATAACAAATATGATGCATGAATTATCTAAACAATCGAAAAATTAATTAACTTCCCAATGGACATGGCTTTCCTTTCTGTTTTCTTGTCATCAAGCGAGAGAAACTAGAGTTGTGCCTCAGCCAGTGTCTCTCTGTTGTTGGATTGTCATTCAGGCTGGCTGTAAAGCAAACTAGCGTGTTCCTAAAGGTCACTGGGTACAGAGGCATTACTGTCAGTGCAGATAGATTGTGATGATCATCTTCATTAGCTTTATGCACATGGCCTGCAGAGAGAGAGAGAGAGAGAGAGGAGAAAAGATCTTGCTAGCCAACTGTTTATGGATTTCCAGACATGTTTAGTGCTAGGGGAGAAACACTGGTAACACTTTGCAATATGCTTGCGTGTGTTAGCGTTATTAAAATGCAATATTAAATGAATCAACTTGACTGTAGGTTACATCAGTACAGAACATGGAGTCAGTCATTTCAGGACATAGAGAGATGCTGAAAAAAGTCCCAGTCTGTGCTATTTTTCCTCTGCTGGCTTTGCCCTCTGCAGTAGCATTAACCACAAATGGTGATGTCAGCATGTCTCAGGTGTTATCAGACACTCAGACAGACCGAGAGGAAGACGGGCAAGAGAGGATCAGAAGTCTGACTCTCCCACAGGCACATCGGATCATTTAACACACACACACACACACACACACACACACAAGCTAGACTGAGCTGAATTATGACGTGACCCTCAATCCCAAATCATAATTCCCATATGTGTATAACATTTTCCATGACATAGCAGACTTGAAAGTTTTTATATTTTACAGTCAGCATGCACAAAGAAACATTTCTGCAGACTTAAACTGCCACTACCCAGATAGCAAAATATCTCTGGCCCAGCTTTGGCCCACGCAATCAGCTTTTGCTTGGCCCACATGCCGCAGTACATCACTGAACCAAGTCTGGCTTCCAGACAAGGGCCAAACACGGACCAGATCTGGGCCAAGTCTCAGCCAAGTTAATAACCCATAACTGAGCCTGAACTGGGCCAGATATGTTGGTGTGTCACGACTGCAATGAAATTGACAAACCCATGAATCATTGCGCTTTAGGCATGCTGTAGGCATGCTTTTTCTAGAAGCTATCTGATTGGTAGAATTGTTTTTTCTTTATTTGAAAATAATATTTACTTTAAATGTGGGTCAAAATAGGTCAACCTTACATGGCCCACATATAAACTAATTACATCTGAGCCAAATACTACATTTACATCTGGCCCAAGTATTGTGTGCCACCCTAAATACAGTGCCATCTCTACCAGACCAGGGCCATGTTTGGCCTACATGCTGTATGCCAGTGCCAGATGAATGCCTGCTGTGCCAGATTTATGCCAAATCTGGGCCAGAATTCTTTGCTACCTAGGTATGATGCTTTTTTTTTTAGATATTATCTTTCTTGAAGTATGTATAATTGTCATTTGTGATTAAAAAAATCTTCAAAATTGAAAACTGGCAATGGTAGAAAGCACAAGAACAAGTTCATTCTAGTTCTATGTCTATCAGGCATGGTTTAATACAATTTAAGATCCTGGATTCTTAGACCACTTGTCTAAATTAATGCTCTGCAAGATGTTCCTCTCTGTAGACCCACTGTGTGATAGATGCAGTCAAACTCCAGCATTGCTCGGTCACATGTTTTAGAGTTGTCCTAAAATTGTTAATCATTGGGTTTTGGTTTTTCAGTTATTATCAGAAGTGGTGGGAAAACAAATATACCCCGGGCCTATTTTAGCTATATTTGGTGAAAGTGATGATGCAGATCTAAAAATCAAAGTACAGTGATTAGATTTATAACCCTTTTGGCGCACAGATTGATTTTATTGAACTGGAAACAAAAAGATCCTCCCTGCTGCTACACGTTGATAAAAAAAAAATGTCATGTTCTGCCCCATAAGTTGAGAAGCTCTGACTTTCCCTTAAAAATAAAACTCAGAATTTCTATGTAATATGGAATCCATTTACAAATGTATACCTATGTAAAAGTAATCACATAAAAGTAAGGGGGGGTAAAATGGTGGGTTGCAGTGGATGGAAGGGCATCTACTGCCTAAAACATATGCTGGATTATTTTACGGTTCATTCCAATGTGACCCCTTTTTTTAATAAAGGGACTGAGCCAAAAAGAAAATGAATAAATGTTAACTTAATTGATTTGTGTTAATTAAAAGTAAAAGTATACAGTGTATTAAAAACATATTATTTAATGTACTGACTGATAAACAAATATAAATGCATGCTGTAAAATGATCATCACAATGGGTAAAATGTTAAATTTAAGATGAATCCTATGCAAAAAGTATATATCTCTCACGTCACTGTTATTTTTTATATCAATGTGTTTACTTGTACTTTGAGGTTAAATACATGTATGGTAATGGACACGGTATGGTTCTGACATGCACTGTAAGTAGTACACCAAACACAACAAACTGCACTTTTTTTAGGCTATGATATGGCTAGAAACTATTCTCTCATTTTGGCGTTGGAAAGCAAGCAGAAGAGTCAAGCATTAAGCACTCATGTCATTGTTATTGTTTATATCAATGTGTTTACGCATACAGAGAGCTTAAATTCAGATCTTTTAATTTATATTAGGTTCTGACATGCGCTTTAAGTAGTTTACCAATCATAACAGACTGGACCATCTGACCAATCAGAGCAGAGCAGGAGGGGTTTAGAAAGACCAGATTGTTCTCTTCACTTTTTTGGAAATATGCTCATAGGTCTGGCGAGAGCACTTTTAGCTTAGCTTAGCATAAGTCATTGCATCGAATTAGACCATTAGCATGTCATTCAAAAAAGTTGAACAAAAAGTTTAGGTATTTTTTCCTATTTAAAGCTTGAGACTTCTGTATTTACATCATGTTACATCATGAACTATGCTCTCATTTCAGTATAATAAAGTCAAGCAGAAGTCAAGGATTAATGAGGAATATGTTTAAGCAATATGCTAATGGCCTTATCCGATTCAATCATTTATGCTAAGCTAAGCTAAAAGTGCTCCTGCCCAGACCATGACGGTGATGCTGCAAAGTAGCTATATTCATTTATTCCTTTATTTTCCTTTGACTTAGTACCTTTATTCATCAGGGCTTACCACAGCAGAATGAACTGTAGTAGCTATATTATATATATAAAAAAAAAAAAAAACCAATAAAGTGATTTTGTCTTTGAATGGATGTTTTTTGCTGCAGAAAAACAAAATAAAGAATCTTTAAAATGGAACTACTTTAGCACTTGCTTACCTTGATAGCCGTTTATCATGGCTAGCAAAGCTAATTCCACACCAGACATTAAATGCCCACTGCAAGACTAAAGCTCAACCTCTTATATGTTTTAAATCTGTGACTAGTCTGCAACAAAAAGCAAATGTGCACTTGCATTAGGAGAACATTAATGCAAAGATCAGCATATACATATCCACTTAAAGACAGTTGCTTCCTTTACATGTTAACAGCAGTGTTGGTTGCTTCTGTCAATGCAGGTCAGGTCAAAGAGTGCATTCATCTGCACCTAAAACATGATCAATAATAGCAGTTAGGTCAATAGAAACAGTGGGGAGAAAGAAAGGAAGATATCTGTGTTCAGAAAAAAAGAGAAGCGCATTCCGTACACAATCAATATCGTACTCAGAATCCTCTAATGATCTGGATCTAGACACCTTGTGCGTTTGCATTTATTGCATCTGTGCTCCTTTTATCCCTTTATCAAATGCAGGTCTCTTTTTTTTTTTTTTTTTTGCTTTCTTCTTTTTTTGCCCTCTACATCAACGACTCACTCTCTTTTAGTAGCATGACGTATGACCTTCAATGCACCATGGGAGGCTGTAGCAAGTGAGAGGTTATTTTGCACTTAATTGCCGTGGTGACTGTGCTGCTGAAGGCTAGTCTTTAAGATTCTGCTGTAACATCATAGGTCAGTGACATGGCATTTCATGTCTCCTAAAGCTGTCATATTACTACTGCAGGCTGCTTAAGACTCCTAACCACAACTCCTACCCATCCTCAGAGGGAAAACAGTATCTTTGATACCACTGCACGCCTTTACTGAAACATTCTTTGATTCTGTTGTCTCTTTTATGGGAGCTAGCAGTTTGTTTGGAACATATATTTAGAAATATTTCAAAAATGACTGCTTAAATATAAATATTTTTCAACCATTGGAATTACAAATATGCATTTAACATGTTGGAGCATATATGTTAATATTTGTTATTACAATGGTTGAAAAATTTATATACACAGTTGAAGACAGAAGTATATATATATATATATATATATATATATATATATATATATATATATATATATATATATATATATATATATATATTGATAGTCTACATAACAAACCATCGTTATAAAATAACTATATATATATATATATACATATTTTATATATGTGAATCTAAATATGAACATGTATGTCATATATGTAATTTGCAAAAATTGCTATTTATCAGGTGTCTGTATGGGTTCACTTTATGTGATTAATCATTGTGTGTTATCTCAGTATAAATTTACATCCACTGTTTCTGACCACACAGAAGATTTGCTATGCATGCTAACTTCTAACTGATATGCTTTTTTAGGGACAGTGCACTAAAAAATAAAAGATTTGCTCTTTTTTTACTTAACCCTGTGTTGTTTAAAATATGAATGGCTTTGTTTTTGATAACTCAACTCAGTTTGAGTTTGTAGTTGTATACTTTCTGACCACTTATATAATATGTGTTGGATGTTAACTGTTAGCAAACACATTCAGAGGGAGAGTTTAACAACCACAACAACAACAACAACAACAACACCAACAAAAAATTGTAAAACTTTTTTTTTTTTGTTACCTCAGTTTTTAGCCACTGCTTTCTGGCCACAAACAGAATAGATGTTATTGATGCTAATTGGTAGCAGAAACATTCAGACCGCAAGTTACTTATGACAGTTACTTACCCTTGTGTTATTTAAAATCTAAATGGCTTTTTTTCTCGATCTGAATTCTGCAAGCACTGCAACTAGTCCGCTACCACTGACCCATGGATTTAATACACTAAAAAAGTACTATTTTAATGACTACCATTTAAATCATCAAATATGCTATAATTCCTAAGGTTAAACTATATGGTTAGCTAAACTAGTATAACCGTGTTTTTGTTGTTTTGTTTTGTTTCATTTGTAGAAAAACCATAGTTAATTCCCTTAGGAGATGAAGAAGTTTTGTTGATGCTAACTGCTAGCAGATATACTTAAAGGGATAGTACAAAATTTTATTTTTTAATAACTGATCTCACTTTGAGTTTAAAAACATTTAGATGGAGAGTTATAAAAGTCGGGCAATGCGGTGGCGCAGTAGGTAGTGCTGTCGCCTCACAGCAAGAAGAAGGTTGTTGGTTCAAGCCTCGGCTGGGTCAGTTGGCATTTCTGTGTAGAGTTTGCATGTTCTCCCTGCGTTCGTGTGGGTTTCCTCCGGGTGCTCCGGTTTCCCCCACAAATCCAAAGACAGCTGGTACAGGTGAATTGGGTGAGCTAAAATTGTTTATAGTGTTTGTGTGTGAATGAGTGTGTATGATTGTTTCCCAGTGATTGGTTGCAGCTGGAAGGGTTTATTCCGCTGTGGCGACCCTAGATTAATAAAGTGACTAAGCCGAAAAAAATAAAAATAAATGAATGCATGAGTTATTAAAGTCAGAGGTAAAGTAATAAATTACTTTTATTTTGTGGAGGAACATATTCAAGAGACAGCTGTAAACTCATATCATTAATGAATTAACAATGGCTTGCACTTGATACTGTTAATACTTTTATCTAATTATTTATCACAATCTCTTAATCTACCTCATTTGTAATTTTGCATAAAAACATCTGCTAAATGTAAATACACAAATGTTCATACGTATTCTTAATCACATGTGAGTAAGTCCTGTAAATGTCAACTGTAATGGACAAGCTATTCTTTTGGTACAAAAATAAAAACTGTATCAGCTACTCTTTAGCAGAGTAAGATGTAGAGGAGTAAACTAATCACTGATACCAGTCGGAAGACTTATTGTCATTCATACCTGCTGTAAAACCTTGATCTTAAATCTTGATTCTCCTTGAAATCTTGGGAATGACAACTCATTACTATAAAAAAAGGCTCAGACTCTTACGAATGGCTCATTTGTGTTTTATATTCAGTAGAAAAACAGCTGTTTCCACTGCTGGTCTCTTGTATTGAAACTCAGATGAATTATGCAGCATACCTTAGAGCCAAGTGAACCGTGTTGTGCCTCTAATTGGGCTGAATTTCACTCAGGGGTTATCAATAGAGGTATTTCATGCACATTTGTTAGCAACTCAGTGAGACAGTTTCAGTATTACCGCCTTATACTTTTGCCAGAAATACAATCTAGATTTTTTTTATTGTTATTATTAAAGTATTGGTTTGCCGTGTTTGATTGAACTCCATAACATTATTATCACAAAAAAAAAAATCTCAAACAGATTTTGTCTCTCTAAATGAATTGTTCTGGATTCTGTTGATAACGTATGCTTGATACAATACAGAAGTTTACAAGTCAAAAGGTTATGTTTATATGCAGGAAATATGCAGAGCTTGTTGGCTGGTTTTTGCAGGGTGAGCTGATGAGAACTGATTATGCAAAAATAGACATGAACTTACTCAAAAGTATTTGTACATTAATTGCTCATCCATTTTTGCATTTACACGGAATGTACACCTACAATAAGAACTTACTGACAGCATTAAAATTGTGAACATGGACATCAGTTATATTTAAAGATAGTTAAGAATGCTTTTATATTCTTTTATGTTTATATTTTACATTTTACTATTATGATATTTTTAAATCAATTACATTTGGTAATACTTTATTTAAATGTGTCCTTGTTACAGAGGTTCCATGGAGTCTTTTCATTTAATTATTAATAATTACATCCTACTAATCCTAAATTCTAACACTAACTATATAGTACATGAAGTTAATTAATATTAGTAGTTAAATGAGTAGTTACAGTGTAGCAATTCAGTACACATTAAAGGGGTGGTCCAAAGATTTAAGGCTTGATTGTGTTTATAAGATGCATATAAATGTGTGTTCATGCTTTAGTTGTAAAAAATCACATTATATTTTCATATATCTTACTTTGATTATACAGCTACTCACCTAACATAAAATTACATCATATTTCCTAGTTCCTCCAAAGGCCCGCCCTCAAGAGGCTCTGATTGGTCAGCTAACATAATGTGCTGTGATTTGCAGATCGGCTCCATTTTACCATGTCACGCCTCTGCTGTGTAAATACTGTTTGTCAGTTTGAGCCTGAATCAGACAGAAAATTAAGAGGACACGGCTGAACCTCACGCCTGCTCTCTAAAATAAAATCTGACTAGTGTCTTTCACATATATTCGGAATAAGCATGTGTAAGTAATATGAAACGTTCACATATCTTTGTTGTTTAAGATGTAGAACATAGGGAAAGCAGCCGCATAAAGAGACACTGCAGTGCCTCATACAAATATGAATTTGTAGCTAAATTGGAAACGGTGGCAAACATCATTTCCCACTGTTTACATCCTTGTTTATGTCCTTGCCACAACATAATGTTAATGCTAGAAACAATGCATGTAATAGATCAATTTTAATAAATGAAAGTACTTACAGGTTGTGGCTCACAATCTACAGCTTCGCCTATTATGGTTAGAGCTGCTCCTTCTTTGAGGAGTTTTTTGCCGAATCCAGCACTGAACTGGGAGAGATTCTGGATGCTGTCATTTGTCAAATGCTAGAACTATATATATTTGGAAAAAAAAAAAAAAAAAAAAAAAAAAAAAAAAAAAATATATATATATATATATATATATATATATATATATATATATATATATATATATATATATATATATATATATATATCTGGAACATAATTAAAATTAAATTGTAAGCACTTCTCTCTTTGTGTCGGGTCCTTTGGAAGCCGAAATACAGAAACAGAACAATCTCTGTGGAAATAGCAGCATTTGGCATTTTTGATTTCTCTGGTATAACATTACAGCGCCCCTGGCCACATCCCTTCACTGCGCAGGGCGCATGTATGTGGTGAATGCGCATTACCTGAATCAATTGTGATCTCGCTTATCCTGATGTATTTTTTGTAGTCCCAAATTTTCATTCGCTCTAGGCTTTGCTAAGCTAACTCTGTAAAAGCCAATGTCTCCCTTAGCTTTGAACTTTGAGCAGATTACATTCAGAGATGTTGTTTGTGTTCACACATGTACATTACACATCAACTGCGGTTTAAAAGATGATATTGTAGTGAACCACCGCTTTATCACAAAGTGTAATTTTACATTTTTTAATATTAATAAACAGTTTAGACTTTAGCTTAGACTTTAGACTCTGAATAATTGTATAATATTGTATAGTAGATTACTAACATTATCATTCATTAAATACAATAACATGAATTTTATATAACTCAATTATTCAATGAGTCTAAAATGATTCATCAGCATTTGTACGTTTGCCGATTTGTGTTAATATGGAAAATGTTACATCTGTCACAATGTATTAAGAATTTTTCAGTGTCTACGCAAGCATAAAAGTATGTCTACTAGTAGGTTATTGAATGTTTTGAGCCTTTTCAGTCTTGACGGAGTAGTTCGCTCAAAAATGAAGGCTTGGAGTGAAACATACAGGCATTTAGAATGGCATGATAGTTAGTTATAGATGACAGAATTTAGTCTTTTTAATAGACATCCCTTCATAGTGACAACAAAATGCATGACTAATGATTCCTCCCTAAAGTCAATCAGAAGCTTTCATATGCCCAAGTACGACCTAGGATGTCAGACAGAATAGACTAAAAGCATCCCAGACAAACTCTGGAAGAGAAAAAGAGAATGAACCCGCCTGCCTTGAGTCTGCGGATTGAAGGAAATTGAGAGACATAAAGACTAAAGGGAGGAAGGGGAAGAACTCTGGGTTTGATTCTGCTTCAGAGGGGCATGTGGTGCCACTGACTGGCGGGCCGGCGATTAATGAGAGTTTGATTTAAGGGCTGTTCTCAGAGCAGCCGTCCCCGGCGCAGACTCTGGCTTTGGTGTGGTTGTTCTTGTAGACATGTTAATCATGGCTACAGATGATTCTACCATACACTTCCAGCGGGGCTGCAGTCTGCACGTTGCTCGGCCCATTAATAACCTCAGGAGGCACGGCTGCCTGACTGCTTGCTGGCGCAGGAATTCACTGATGCCCTGTGAGTGAGCCACGCTGGAGGCCTCGCATGAACAGCCTCTGCAGATGAGATTTTTGAAATCAGATTTTCACAAGATTTCATTTTCAGCAGCTGGTCCATTTTCCATTTGGTTTCCAAGGATTTTAAAAGGTGTGTTATTGCAATATAAAATAAATAGATAATAAAAAATCTGATACTAGTGACTGGTGCTTCTGTTTTGTGTTTTTAATCTTATATAGATTTAATTTCCTTTTAACTACAGCTTTAACCCTTAAAATGGTTAATTCACCCAAAAATAAAAATTATGTCATCATCTAATCACCCTTCGCGTTTCACAAACCTTTTTGAGATTTTCTGCTATTTGTAAAAATGTTGGAAATCTGTACCCATTGGCATCCATTGTATTTGTGTTTTGCATCATAGGCTCATTCTGAAAACGTAGCCCTATATACATTTCTGGAGATTGCAAATTATGTAGCCAGAGGTACGTATGGTGGCATTTCGTCTTTAAAATGAACTGTTCCTTTTCGCACTAGCAGCTGACCGCTTACCTCCATGTGGACGGCTTTCCTGCTGTTACTAGTGTGTCCAGTTAAATCGCCATGTACATCAGTAGACTTGAGACACAGAGAGAAATTGACCACAACGATGGGGTTCGAGTCTGGCAAAGAAAGGCTCCAGAAAGCCAGTCAGACAAAAACAGAAGCCAAAAAATAAAATAAACAAGTAAATAACAGGGTGGTTAATTGTAGTTAAATCTGAAAATGGGGTAAAAAAAAAAACTGTCGGTTGGATTTAGGGAAGTAAGTGGGTGGGTCAATCTGTGCAATCACTATTGATTGGGTTTAGGGAAGAAGGATGATCAGTAAGTCAGTCAACAGTGGCCTCTGGTGGATTTACACGAGAACAACAGGTGCAAATGGCACTCGTGAGAAAAATTAGTGATCTGAAAAAGCGTACACAGCAGCCTCTGGTAGCTTCGCGAAAACAAAAATAGCTCCTGAAACATTTTTGGCACTCTCCAGAAATGTATACAGTGGTATGTTTTCAGAATGAGCCTGGGTTTGTTTTTTCCTAATATAGAAGTAAATAGTTACAGGTTTCCAACCTATTTCTAAATGTTCTCTATTGAGTTTTTTAAAAGAAAAAGGAAACTCGTAAAGGTTTTAAATCACTTCAGGGGTAATTGTGAGTACACTTTAATTTTTAAGTGAACTATCACTTAATGAATTTTAATGTTGTCCTGTGTGCAACAAACTCACAAAAACTATATTTAACATTTTTCATGATCCTTTAATTAGCATGTTTTTTAATATATTTTGTTCCGTTCCATTGCGCACCAAATAGAGTGGTGTAAATATGACATCACCTTGTAGGCTAATCGGCTGCTAGCATAAAACTGGTTTCCTCTATAAAATTCCTATAGTATTTTCCCATAGGCTTTTCGAAAATTGCAAATAATAAGCTCTGTGTTCAAACACAGTTCATTACACATTACATGGTTCGTCCAGCCGGATAATCCTCACACGAAATACAACTTTGAGCATCAACAACTTTTAGATCTTAAATGCAAACACAAGAACTGAAAAGCTAACATTAGGCTATAACAGACTAGTGCCTCCGGGCCGCGCGCCTGTGACGTCAGCACCACCCCGCTACAGACAACTTATCAAGCTTATTTTTAGAAATAAAGTCCTTGACAAAGAGTTAATATCTCTGTTTATTATATTATAATGCACGCTATATTGTATAAACAAATCAATAGGCAAAAAAACATTACATGCCTTTTGGACTGTTTTTACTTGGGAAATGCATCTGTTTTGCTTTACGGTTGTTGTAAAAACTGTATGTATAAATTTGCCTACATAGTATTATCATAAGACATATTTAAATAAGTGTTTAGCGCATGTGGATAGACAGGCTGCACAGGTAAGCAGTATCTTCATAATATCGTTTAATTAAAATAAATTATCAACAAAAGAATCTGTCTCGACAGCTTTTTACAAGTAAATGTTTTATCAACACACAATATGAAATCCCAATTAGAAAAATACTACAAACTATAAAATACTTTTCAGAAAAATACTTAAATAACACACAGATCCAAATGCAAAACACAAGCGAGCTGTGCTCCAGACCAGATCAGCTTGATGACGTATAATGTCTCCGACACCGCCTGTAGTCCCATTTAGCAACTTGATTGCAAATATCTTTTTAAAGAAGCGTAACCGATTTAAAAAATCAAGAGTGAGATTTAACTGATGTGTTTTATGTCGTAGAACAAAACGTGAAAGTATCTTGAGTTGTTGTAGCCACGAGCCTTATTTAAGCAATTTTACTGAAATCCCATTCAAAAAACTCCATTGACTTTAGAATGAGGCAACCAGAACTGCTAAAATGCTAACTCACTTCAGGGTTTTTGCATTCAAATTGACGTCATAGTTCCTCCACTCTATAGCTGTTCATTTTCGAATGCAAAACTACATATTGCATGCATCCCACCACAATTGCATGCAACTGATTTCAGGCTAAACCCTAAATTATCTTGAAACTATATATATCAAGTACCATTTTTAAGTCTGGACTCAAAAAGTGGGGTGACTATTAAGAGTTTTACTCACTTTCAATGTGGTATCAAACTTTTGAACCCCACTCTGCAGTATTAGCTAGATATTGTTAAACTGTCAACATAGTTTTGAAATGGATATCTTTCTATGCATCAAAAACATATTATCCTCTGAGAATTTCAGCCTGGAGAAACAAGCTTACGTGACTGAAACATAATATATAGTGAATCACTAAGATGAATATTAGATAATATTAGAATACTATGGCAGTAATATGACTTCTATCTATCTATCTATCTATCTATCTATCTATCTATCTATCTATCTATCTATCTATCTATCTATCTATCTATCTATCTATCTATCTATCTATCTATCTATCTATCTATCTATCTATCTATCTATCTATCTATCTATCTATCTATCTATCTATCTATCTGTCTACCTGTCTGTCTGTCTGTCTGTCTGTCTGTCTGTCTGTCTGTCTGTCTGTCTGTCTGTCTGTCTGTTTGTCTATATCTACCTGTTTGTCCGTCCGTCCGTCCGTCCGTCTGTCTGTCTATCTGTCTATCTGTATGTCTGTCTACCTGTCAACCTGGCTGTTTGTCTTTCCAACTGTCTTCCCATCTATCTAGTCTATCTATTTTTCCATTCATTGCCTGTCTGTCCTTGTGTGTTTTTGTCTTTCTGTAAAGTCTAGATTCAACGCATAAAGACATGAGCGTTAAGCCCTCTCCATTTGCCTGCAGCCCAGTTTAAGCAGAATAATCGTTTGGACGAATAAATGTTTGGCGAGATCTTTTGACTGCCCTGAGACTTTCCATTTCCCAGAAGGCCAATGAGATAATCTGCTGGGCTCTGTATACAGTTTGCGAGATCCGCTTTAACCCGAGCCTATATAAATTGCTCATTTACTAGCAGGGGACACTCGGATGGCCTCCCTCCAATGGAAACGAAATCTACCTTGCGAAGGCTGTTGTGATCTGTCTGTCTGCACGCCAGGCTAAGTATACCAGAAGGCCAGGCCTGAAAGCTTACACTGCAACACCCACGGCTCTGTCATCACGAGAAAACATACATCGCCCCTTTTTGGCTTGGCTGTTTTAGTGTTCACACAAACACGGCGAGACCCAAACAGCGGTCTCAAGGGCATCGGGGGGAGTCCTGCGCTTGCCTTATGCTTTCTTTAGAGAGAATGCAGGTCGTGTAACAGCTCATCAGGCCTGGCATGCAGTCAGAAAAATAGAGTCTTAACAGAGCAAAACACACAGAGGGGAGAAATCAGCCAAGGTCAGACGGGGCCAAATGCCTGCTTCCTGAGCACCACCCGACACCCTTCCTCCCCGCTCGCCTGCCTAACATTACGATCCGCTCGCTGATGACTGACCTCAACATAGAGAGTAAGGGTTCGGCAGGGTCATCAGCACACTACAGACAGACCCTCACAGACAGCAGCCCAGCGTGAGCCCTTGGCCTGGGGTCTGAGCCCTCTGGACACAGTCGCTGCAGCACAAACAGCCCAGTGTTTTGGCTTCTCAGAGCACTTAATGTAGGGCACATTCTCTGATGAATGCGCTGAGGTGGGGTGAGTTCAGATGAGGCAGATTCTGCTTGTCCAATGTGATCGAACGCTCTGCTCCCAGGGGAAATTTCCCCTCAGGATGATCAGCACCCCATGCAAACCACCTTTCTCAAAACAAATGGGCTTGTTTGTGGATGAGGAGCGGGGCGTCTCTCTGGCCCAAACATCCTGGAGTACTTTGCCTTCTAATCCCAGACTGTTTGGATGTTTTTATGAGCTGTTTATGCTTGTTGATTTATCACTATCCTTGGTAGTTCACTTAATTATTTATCATGTACTTCCAGCTCACTGTTGAATCACAGTGTTTTCATGCTGTCAAATTCAGCTCTGTGTTTTATCCTTTGTTACTTTACATGCTATTTGCAACATTCCAATTATCTATATATGCATAAAATTCATTGAACATGCTTACAACTACAGAGTTTTTAATTTGCGGATAAACGTTTTTTCAAAACATTTTTCATTTTCCTTTTTCTAATATAAACAACCCAGGCTCATTCTGAAAATGTACCTCTATTTACATTTCTGGAGAGCGCGAAGTACATTCCAGGAGCTGCTTTTTTTTTTTTTGTTTTGCAGATTTTGTTTTTGCGAATCCACCAGAGGATACTGTGTATGCTTTTTCACATCTCAAATTTCTCTTGCGAGTGCCATTCTCGCCTGCTGTTCTTGCGTAAATCCACCAGAGGCCACTGTCGACTGACTGTTTGACTGACTGACCGATCAACTGACTCACTCTTTTCCTTCCCTAAACCCAACCTATAGTGTTTTTTAACATACCAGTTGACCCAAAAACACCCACTTCCCTAAACCCAACCGACCTTTTTAAAAAGCAATCCAGAAAAAAATAAATAAATAAACTCCTTTGCCTGATTTTAGATTTTACCACATTCTCACTCTTATTTACTGGTTTATTTTGTTTTTTGAGTTCTATTTTTAATTTTATCTATACCTGCTTTCTGGAACCATTCTTCACTGGACTCGAACCCAGTCGTCATTGCCAACTATTCTCTGTCTCAAGTCTGCAGATGTACATGGCGAGCTAACTGGACAAACTCCATACAGGTTGATTGGTCAGCTGGTAAGCGCGAAAAAGAACATTGTCATACCACCCTGTAGCATTTGTTTTAAAGACGAAATGCAGCCATACATATTTCTAGCTGCATAATTCGCGGTCTCTAGAAATGTATATTGGGCTACGTTTTCAGAATGAGCCCATGTTGCATATAAAAAACCTTTTTGGTCACACCTAATGTTAGTTAATGTATTTACTAACATGAACTAATAATAAACAACAATGGTACTGCATTTATAAATTGTAGTTTAACAATTACTATTCCATTGTTAAAATCCAAATTTATGTTTTCAACATTAGTTAATGCATTGTTTATTTTCATTAATTAAGGTTAACCAAGATAAATAAAAACTTTAATAAACATACTATTTATTGTTTGTGCATGTTAGCAAATACATTAACATTAATTGATACAATATTATTGGAAATTGTTACATATTTTTTTATGTACATTTTTTTACTGCTAAAGATTCTTCATTCAAATAAAAATCCCTGTAATGGGGTTTTCTTAGTGAGGGGGAACAACTTAAAAGTAAACAGTTCTCAACAGGACCATCTTAGTTTAAAATGTAAATCTTAATCCTTTTTAATCATGATTGCAAAAGTAGATTTTTGATTAATAAAGATATATTTTTTCACAGAGATTTGTGTGCAATATATGTTTAATAATAATTTTATCATAGCACATACTTTATAAACCAATACATTTCTGACATAGTAAAATTGCCTGGAAACTCATCTAGTACAGCATTGCATTTGGACCAAAACAAAAAACAAAACAAAAAACATCAAAGGCTAATAAAATAAAGTTAAAAAGTGTTATTGCATTACCATACATGTTATATTATCCCAGGATGTCCTTCAAAAAGAGTAGAGGTTTAACCCCGGCATCCTGGCCAAATTTGCCCACTGGCCTCTGTCCATCAGGGCCTCCTAACCATCTCCATGTCATAATTGTCTTCATCACTTTGTCTCCTCTCCACCAATCAGCTGGTGTGTAGTGTGTGGTCTGTTGCAATATGGCTGCCGTTGCATCATCCAGGTGGATACTGGTGGATGAGGAGATTCCCCCCAATGTGTAAAGCGCTTTGAGTGTCCAGAAAAGCTCTATATGAATGTAAGAAATTATTATTATTATTGTGTTTTACCTTGCTGTTTGTTTAGGGTAATTATTATTTTAAACGGTATGACATTTTCAATTGTAATAGACTATTAACTTTTTAGCAATGCTCATTGGACATTTCATTTTTAAAATTTTTGCAATTCCATTTGACAACATTAAGTATCGTAATATATTTTGTAGGAAATGTGCCCTCAAGAATGTTTTTTTTTTTTTTCTGTGAGTTTGGGTTTATTATAAATAAAGTATTGAAACACCTTTTCATGACAAATATCCATGGTGTTGTTAATGAATTTTCTCATGTCTAAAACACGGATTGCCTGAGACAAAGTCTGTTTAGCCATTGATTTTGAGACATTTTAGCAGGTTGTATGAAGCCTTTTTCTGGGAAGCGCTCACAGACTTAATCCTCCATTTTTTAAAGTCTCATTAATATAGTGCTGACAGCCCAGGGGAAGCCCGAAACACGCTTTTTTTGTGCATATTATAAACGAGGATCTAAAAAGGAAGGTCTCCTTTTTTGAGTAGACACTGTTTTCTGCATTTAGTGTTTGCCATATTTCCTATCCTTTGAAAACTAGAGCCCATCTGCTACCCAGTGCAGAAAGATCTCGGTCATTAGCTGTACTTAAGCTTTCAGGGAGAGAGGGAGAAAAAAGGTCCAGGAGGAAAATTTAACATCTCCCATATGCTTTCTAAAATCAGCCATTTGCGCTCTGAGCCAAATGGTGGGTTGCACTATTTGTTCATGTGCTTAGCCTCTGCTGCTGGAGTCATTTTTCCAATCTGTGTTGAGCGTCTCCTGCTGAACTTTCCTTCACACAATAACGGAGGCCACAGAAGAGAGCTGGAAAGCCCCACCCAAACCTCTAAAGCTAATGACAGGGAAGAAAAAGCTCTCTGTCAACCCCAAACTAGCATTATGCTAACAACTGATGATATGAATGTTCATGTTTCCTGTTTATGACACAAAATTATAAAAAGCTGTGAAGTGATTTGAATGCTATACTTACGGATGTCATCTTCATCTCAGAAAATTTTAAATAAGAAACAAAGGCAAAACATGCAATTACGAGTGATAAAATTGCAATCATGAACATTTTTGAGATATAAAATAGCAATTTCGAGCACGTTTCTTTTTGTTGAGGTTGTTTCCCTTCTTTCAATTCAGTCACTGATTGAGAACTGGTACATAGCAGTTTGTTTAGTCTATAATGGATGCTGGTTTCTGAGCCGCATTCATGGGGGGAGCACAGAGTTAAATAAGCCATTTATTTGCTCAATCAAGCAGGGAAATTGAAATGGTTGACGCGTTTTAACTGCAGGGCTGATTGCTGTATATTTTGATCTTCTTTTACAGTTTACTTTGTGAATTGCTCTCGCCCTCCCTTCGCTCCACACTAATTGAAAGTGAGTGATTACCATGGACTGCTGGATGTGATGACATCCCCCTTTTCAGTGAAGGAAAGTAGCCTTCTGCTTTGCATATGTTAAATTGATAAATTATTCAAATCTCAATGGCGAGGAACCAATCAGGAAGGAATTCTGAAAGCTCTTATTTCATCAGTGCACAAAACAAAACAAGATTAAATCAGAAGTACTCTGAATGATGCCCGGAGGCCTCTGAGCTGAACATTTTATTTTCCGAGAACACGGTACATAGAAATACTCAATATGTTGTGCAGTTCTTGTGCTTGCAAATGTTGCCATTATTTACTCAGCCTCACATTGTTCCAAATCCATACGTCATTCCTTTGTGGGTAAAAAACAAGTGGTAATTTTAGTTTCAGAGTATTTTCTGTTTGCTTAAAGTGTGACAGAGCTCAGCTATTAAGAGTTGCATGGGTAAACCTTGGTCTCCTTATCTGCACTTTTTATAGGTGAGTGGATTTGTTGGTGCCATGACCCAGGTTTTAAGAAAGTGCCAAAGAGGCCAACAAGTAGGAGATGTGTGACACACTGTTGACAGATTTAGCTTTCTTGCTACCATTTCTTACTCCAATGCAAGAGATGACAGTATGAATCTTGCTTGGAGCAAAGCTAGGGGTTAAATTGGTGCCATGACCCTGGAAGTTTATGTTAGTGCTATTTTGCTATTGCTGAATACTTCTTAATTTATGATTAAAGTATTAATATGTTGCATTAGCTTTTATTTGTTTGTTTACTTGCTTATTTGCTTACTTTTCAGTGTTTAGTCCCCATTTATTTCTATAATATTATATAATATATTCCATAATATATTTCATTGTCATTGGGACCAGTAAATGTTTGGTTACTTACATTATTAAAAATATCTTCTTTTGTGTTTAACACAGAAAAAAGAACATTAAACGACCACAATAAAAAAAAATTTCGATTAAAACACAAAGCTACATTTTTGCAAAACCCCAAATTCATGCCTCTGCATATGTTTGCCTGCAGTTTCTGAGTAAAACAAATGCTAGAGGGCAGTATGACAGCAACTTTTATTGCTTTTAACACTACAGACATTTACAAGGGACATGTTATTCATGGATAAAGGATTGTTTTTATGTGGTTGTTCACGAAGCACCAAATAAATAACACAAACATAACTTGAATGTTGGGCGGCGGGTGGCACAGTGTGTTTTGCTGTCACCTCACATCAAGAAGGTCGCAGGTTCGAGCCTAGGCTGGGTCAGTTGGCATTTCTGTGTGGAGTTTTTATGTTTACCCCATGTTCGCGGGGGTTTCCTCTCGGTGCTCAACTTTACCTCACAAGTCCAAAGAAATGCGCTATGGGTAAATTAAATAAGCTAAAGTGGCCGAAGTGTATGTGTGTGAATATAAGACTTTATGGTTGTTTCCCACTGTTGGGTTGAGGCTGGAAGAGCATCCACTGCGTAAAAAATATGCTGGATAAGTTGGCAGCTTCTTCCGCTGTGGTGACCCCAGATTAATATAGGGACTAAGCCGAAAATAACATGAATGAATGACAGTACTGTGACGGTTGGGTTTAGGGTTGGGGTAGAGGTAAACGTTAATAAAAATACAATTAACGAGAAAGTTAATGAAAGATAAAAATAATTCTTGTTAACTTCCAACCGCAACTGTATCTGATCTAGGAACACTCAAGTGCAAAGGTGGCCAGCTAGTGCCTTCACTTCTCTAATCTCACACACTATTGATAGATTTAGCTTTCTTGCTAGCATGCCTTACTCCAATCCCAGAGATGCCAGTATTAATCTCACTTGAAGTAAAGCAAATAAGGGGTTATATTGGTGCCATGACCCAGGAAGACTGTTTATTTTAGTGCTATTTATTTTTGTTATTACTGAATATTTTTTAATTTCTGATTAAAGTATTTATTATATGTTGATTTAGATTTTATTTATTTTTATTTGCTTACCTTTCACTGTCTAGTCCCCATATATTTTTATAACATCCTTTGTTCATGTCATCATGTTAGTACTTTGGAACCAGCAATTGTTTAGTTACTTACATTATTCAAAATATTGTATTTTGTGTTTAACACAAGAAAAAAAACTCTTAGAAAAACTTGACCTAAATTACTAAAACTCAAGACTACATTTTTGCAAAACCACAAATATGTGACTCAATAAACATTTACCTGCATTTTTCTAGGTAAAATGAATGTTAGAGGACAATATGACGCCACCTTTTTTTACTTTTCACACTACTGACATTTACAAGGGACATATTATTCAAGGATAAAGGATTACTTTCATTAGGTTGTTCACGTAGCACTAAATAAATAGCACAAAAACAACTTAAATGCATCTGTGATCCATAATTGAACATGTTCGCCTCACCCACACATCTTTGTGTGTATTTGGGCTTTTAGAGGATTGAAATGAAGGACGTGTAGATGCACGGATAAGAAAACATAGCCCAGTTACTTATTTGAGATTCGCAAAAATGTAGACAGCAGTCTCTGGTGGATTTATCAACCCAAGATGCAAGCAAACAATGCCGGAGCAATGTATAGGCACTTATTTCCAATGAGCCTGGGTTACATTAGTCATTTTTAAGATTAAAGTGTTCATGTAATAACTGGAATCAATAAAAAATTTACTTTAATAGCTTTAGAGTTATTTAACAGTAACTTGTGTAGGATTAAAACCAGAATGTAAAGTTTTGTGTGATATCTCTTTAAACTCCCTCCGAAAGTAATGTCTTATTTCCTGTGCAACTTCAGCGCAATTCAGTGCATTTCCGCTGCTTTAATGCAGGCCGGCCGAATCTTTTCTTTTTTTATAAAAGTATTTAGTTGTGAAGAGATAGAAAAAATAGTCAGCGGTGCAGACTGGAGGTGGACTTGAATAATTCATGGGTCTGGCCGTGTTTCTGCTCTTCTCTGTGTGATAATGAAAGGGACCCTCTGGGACCCCGGTATCTGCCGGTCAGTGATTCACATAACACCCGGCAGACAGATAACCTGCACACAGAGGCAGTGCTTTGATTGTTTCTACAGTTTTATATTTTCTGCACTCTATTAAATATTTATTCCAGCCAGTTGCTCGAAATTATCAGTTGCAGCCATTTGCCGGCTCTCGCTTCTGCCCCCGGCGTTCGGAAAAAGGTTACATTTGTAGCTTCTTGCTCCGAGAGAGCGTTGTTTAGGTTTTTTCCCTCGCTTCGCCGCAAGCCTCAGTTTGATGTTGCCGTTTTGATGTCGGCGTTGGCTCTGACTGTTAGGTGTCTCGTGTCAGAGCGCTTGGTAATTCCTCCTCTCATGCCCTGTGGCGTTTCAATCACTAGTACGGTCAATCTGCACTCCAGAGATGAGTCTGCAGCAGCTTCCAGATACAGTGTGCAGATTTTCTCCTTATAAATACTGTCTTCCTTGTCTGAACTTGAGGTACGTGGGGTTGTTTTGGTCCTTTTACATACTGACTTGTTTTGCAGTCTCTGTTAGTGGAGCTCAGCAGGCCTTTGCCCCCTCCTCTCTGTTTTTTTGTTTTTTTTTTCTGTGCGAATGTGAACGACACACAGGTCTGCCCGTGGTAATTAAACCTCTTGGGCAGCAGGAGGTGAACTGAGGCTCAAATCCACACAGTGTGTCCGCCAATGACCCCCTGCAATCTTGGGTAATTCAGCCACCCCCTCTGGCTGTGAGAGTGCTGTTTGGTTCCACATCACCGGCTGGATAAACAAAACTGTATATGAAGACGAGAAAGGAGGAGTGGTGGAAACACGAGGGAGGCCGTCTTGTTAAAGGGAACCAAAAATGTGGCCACAGCAAACATAATGTGAAATTCTTGAGCACATCAGTGACACATCACTGTTTAATGTGGTTATCAGACAGTGAAAATAAACTCGGGAACATTTAATTGAATGAAGGCAGATGGTATGTTTGCCTTGTGGCTCCACTGCTTGCTCGCTTCCTGTTAGTGAAGTCCAGGCTCACTTTTTAAACTGTGCTTTCTACAAATATGTAATTGATCATCTGAAAAGGTTAAACTAAAAGACAGCATGCTTTAACAAACCTGAATTAAGGAAAGGCAAGATTATTTATATAGCACATTTCATACACAAAGCGAGGCAGTTGTGCCGTAGGTAGTGCTGTCGCCTCACAGCATGAAGGTCGCTGGGTTGCTGGTTCAAACCTCGACTCAGTTGGCGTTTCTGTGTGGAGTTTGCATGTTCTCCTTGCCTTCGCGTGAGTTTCCTCCGGGGGCTCTGGTTTCCTCCAAAGTCCAAAGACATGCGGTACAGGTGAATTGTGTAGGCTAAATTGTCCGTAGTGTATGAGTGTGTGTGTGTGGATGTTTCCCAGAGATGGGTTGCGGCTGGAAGGGCATTCGTTGAGTAAAAAACTTGCTGGATAAGTTGGCGGTTCATTCCGCTGTGGCGAACCTGAATTAATAAAGGGTTTAAGCCGACGAGAAAATGAATGAATTTCATACACATTCGTAATTCAAATAGAGAGTTTACATAAAACAGAATTAAGAAAAAATAAAAAATAAAGGATTAAAATCATTAAAAACAAATGAGAGAAAAAAAAGAAAATGTGTTAAAATAGGTTTAAAAAAAAGGGCAAATGTATGATCTGTGGAACATAGCCCAGCACACATTCGGTAATGGTACAGCTAAACCAACGCAATCTCACGTCAATTCTTAACTTTTTGATTTAGAGGCTAATTCGTATGACTCTGTACGATCTAATTCGTACAATTTAGTATGATTTGCTCATCACCCAATGGTGGTTGGGGTAAGGGGTGGGGTTGGGTGCCACGCCTTCTTTTTAAAACCATACATTTTTGTACGATAGATCTCGGACAAATTCGTACGAATTAGTCACTAAACTCACAAAACATAAAATATGTTTCCTCGTGAGATTAGGCAGACTAAACAGATGTTAAAGTAGTTACTTCTTTTTTGTAATATTTATATTTTTAAAAGTAAAGATCAGTTTTAAATACTTTTTAAATACTAAAAAGTACATGCTGTATGCTAATATATACCCTAAAGATACCAAAAGGAACCAACTGAATGTCTATAAACTTAGGATTGTTAAGAAAATACAACCTGATCTCACGAAAAAAGTAATTATTTTATGTTTTGACAGTTTAGTGGATAATTCGTGAGAATTCATGAGTTCAGTCGTACGAAAATGTATGATTTTTAAAAGGAGGCATGAAACCAAGCCCCTTCCCTAAACCCAATCGTCACTGCGGGATGAGCAAATTGTACTAAATTGTATGAACCAAACCATACAAATTCATATGAATTAGCCACTAAATCAGTCATTTGGAAATAGGGACATAACGATTCGATGCGATTCATGATACTAATCTCACGATAAGATTTAGTCACGATTTTTAAACTAAATTTTTTGAAACAAATTTAAGGTAAAGAACCTGTTTATTTTTTTCTTAAATGCTGCACATTTAGCAAAATAATAAATTTTCTGCCCTAACTAAATTACTGTTTAAAAAAAAATAATAATAAATTAAAGAATAATACAAGCTAAAGAAAACTCGTTTAATATACTGTAAACAAACTTAAACTGTGACTCTGCTGGGATTTTACAAACATATCTCTGTTTTCTGGCATAAGCTGAGGTCTTTGGATATTTACAATGTCCCCTGCTGAAAAAAAAAAAGATTTGACTGGGGACTGAGTTGGCTGGTGTGTAGAGTAAAGCCTTTTTCTAAACCAGAGAGCAGGGTGTACAGAGGTGGTCAATAGGCCCCTGATCCTGGCCACTGGGATCAGGTGATCCTGGCCACTGATTATAAAATTACTGTGTATGTACTGTAGTAGGATAGATACAGGAGTTGAACATGATTATAAAGGTGAATAATTAATATTACTTGTATAAATAATTAGTGTAAGTATTAGTGTGATACATTTAAGAAGAGATAATCTTAAACATGTTTAAATATTCAATAATATTAAGCAAATTACTAAAATATGCATAAACTTAATTTGAAAAGCAGATGGTAAAACTAATCTAATACCTGCCTCTGTAACACAACAACTTTCTCTTTCAGTCTGAAAAAACATCTTCACACTTCGCTATGTAAACACTGATGCACCGTGTGATCTCCGTAGCACTCGTTGAAGCAAGCGGAGCTGCTAATCATCCGGTCCCCCTGATTTGGCTTTGGTCTGTGACTAGTTTTTCACTGTGTTGACGGTTGATGTGCGTTATGTTCGTTGTTCCGTTAGTTTGTCTTTTTGCAGTATTTGCACACAGTTTGTGTTTTGTCTGGCACACTTCACCTCTTGCTCGCTAATGTGCAGGTGAAGGGAATTTGCGCCTGTAAACATAGCGCCGCTTCTGTTCAAAATCACGATTCATTCAACATTTCTAACGGTTTGAATCGTTACATATTTGAATCGATTTTCAACGACTCACTGTGAATTGTTACATCCCTAGTTGCAATATATGCATTACCCCTTAGGTTTGTTAGCATTTAGCAATAAATAGACCCCATCCATACTGCAGTTAAAAGTTTGGGGTCTGTTATTTAAGGCGCTGATCAAACAGAAATGTTTATTTCAAATAAACACTGCTCCTTTGAACTTCATCAAAGACATCTGAAAGAAAAAACTTCATCATGATTTTTCATATATATATATATACATATATATATATATATATATATATATATATATATATATATATATATATATATATATATATATAATAGCATATATATATTAAATAGCATATTTGTCAACATTGATAATAAAGGTAAATGTTTAGTGAGAACCAAATCAGCATATTAGAATGTTTTCTGAAGGATCACATGATAACAAAGACTGGTACAATAATAAAAATTCATCTTTGAGTTACAGGCATAAATACATTTTAAAATACACTAAAACAGAAATCATTTCTTTTAAATTGGAATAGATTATTTCTGTTTTTGCTGTATTTGTAATCAAATAAATGCAGCCTGCATAAGCATATAAGATTTTTTCTAAATAATAACTCAATCTTGCTGATCCAAACATTTGAACTAGAGTGTGTGTTGTAGTAATATTTACATTTTTCCATTATTCATTTGCAGCTCTAATCAAGCTGCAGCAGGTTTTTGTGTAGTCAAGCATCAGTATTCATCAGTCTAAGCATACATTACACAATTCACAATCAAACACTTTGCTAAATAAGCGCATGTTTCACTTCTGCAGAATGTAGGTCTATTAGCCTTATAAAGTTACTCCAACATTGCAAAAATCTATTATTTAAGATGTCAGCATTTAGCTTTTCAAAAAGACAGAAAACTATTTTCGTCCAACTGAAATTAAACCTTAAAACACACTCTCTGCGGACAGAGGAAAAGAAGCGCGCGGTGTCTTAAAAACAGCGCTTGCTGTGAAGGCTTTTGGCCAGCGTTATATCAGACACACTCTGGAATCCTTCAGCCTCACCATTCAGCACTCAAGCAATCAAAACACTATCTTGTGCAGTAAATTTTTACGTACTGTATATCTCTAAAAATACTGTTTTGCTTCCAAAGCGTTGCTGTTCCTGTTTCCTCTCCAGCAACATTTGTCAGTGGAATGAAGAGGTCACACTTACTAACCTTACAATTGTACCAGGATGTTAGCAGTAAAACTCAGCGAGTTAACACACTCCATGCTGTCCAATTTGCTTCAGCCGCAGTCCTTTATTTTTTAAAAGTGTTTTTGTATAAGCAGGCTGCTCATTATCTCCATCATTTAACACTAACCCCTGCTATTTCTCTCTTTTCATACTAAACAAGCAGCAAACTCTGTGAACTGCCTCATTTGAGCAGCTGTTTAATGGATGGATTGTTTAGGTGATGCGTTTGGGCTGTTGTTTTCTTAACTAGCTTAACCAACAACACTTCCTTGATTAGTGATGGAAGCATGACTGTTTTAATTAAGTAGACTAAGAAAGACATGTTGGGGTAGATAATTTAAAGAGAGCATGTCTTTCTTTCTTTCTTTCTTTCTTTATTAAAAGTTTTAAAGTAAGTCATAAAGGTAGGAACAACATAACTGAGTAAATTCTCTTTTTTTTAAAGATAAATATAAATTTGTAATATTTATATATATATATATATATATATATATATATATATATATATATATATATATATATATATATATATATATATATATATATATATATATATATATATATATAAACCATTGTGTACTGTTTAAATGTACTACTTTTTCAAAATGTTTATGTTTTTTCCCTGTTGACTTCTATAATAATGATATTTTTTTACTGCAAAGCCATGACACCATATAAACATGTATTTTTGATTGTTGGTGGTTTTACCTTTTGGGAACCATCAACCCTTTAGATAAGCCTGTGCAAAGAAGTCTGTATCTTTTATGGTACAATTGAAATAAAGGTACACAATTGTTCTCATTAAAATTTTATGATTTTTTTTATTTTACGAATAATTTCCATATTAAAACATATTGAATCATCATTTAAAAGTATATGTTTAAAGAAACTCAAAAACATGACTTTTTAAATTCTATTATACAGAACAACTGGTATGACAAAACTATTGTAAACTAAACATTTAAGGCATTTTTAATAAACATTAGGTAAAAATTTTCTGATAAATTCATTTTCATTATTTATATCCGCACCTTTTGGCGTTTGGTTTCCACTACACATGTGAGCTGGCAAAAGTCCTGCATTTACAATGTGCTGATGCAGACATTTTACTATTGTAAAACTAATCAAACATTGTGCATATCTCGTTACAATACTTTTGCATAACTCTATTTTTATTTTAAAATTTAATTAAATTAAATTAACCTTTAAGCATTATAAAGTTATTGTGTGAACATTGGAGAAAAAATAAGTTTTACAATGTAGGTGAGAGAATGTATTTCTGTAAATTTTTTTAATTTATGTTAAAGTATTTTTTATTCTTTATTGTAAATGGAAAAGGTGCATGTACACAAAAAAAAAGAACTTAAAAAAACATTGTTTAAAAATGTATTTGATGTTTTGTATATATAGTGACAATAAATTGACGCACTTTGGATAAAGCAAAACGCCTTTAAATAGTTCTTGAAGGAACACATTTGACACTGTTAAGGTTCAAAGTGTCTTGTCATTGTAGTGGTACTTTCATGGATCAGATTTGTACCTTTGATGGAGGTAAAAAATTGTATCTTCAGGTTTTAAAACCAAAGGTACATTTCTGTTTCCCATGGTACAAATCATGTCCTTAAAGGTACACATTGCAATGGTAAATTTGTTTCTTTGTCTTAAGGTACAAATCTGTTCCTTACAAAGGTACTGCCCCAGTGACAGGAGTTTGTACCTTCTTTGGTACAACATTGTACCATTTTTTTCTGAGAATGAACACAAACATGAAAATTCATCATTTGACCCTTTTAAAAAATCTACTGAAGCAAAGTTATACCTGAATTTTTCCAACACAAACCAGGCAAAAATGTTAGAATGTAAGTCATTTGAAATGACCTAATGCTCTTCCACATTTCCTGATGCCACAATTCAAACGTGCCCAATGCCAGTCTTCTTCCCTCCTTCGATTGGCACGGCATCAAATATCGTAGATTTGATGAAAGTTGCATGTTCGGTCTCTTGTCCAATGAAATATTTAATAGGAGAATCCTCTATTCTTTATTTCTTGTTTTTCCTTCCTATTCTTCACTCACGCCCATGGATATAGCTCTCGCATTACAGGATGGAAACATTGGTGGGGGTCTCTGAGGGCCTCATCACATCTCTCTCTTTGTCTTCACGTTGAATCTCAGCTCTAATCAATATTCTGCTGCCGTGGTCCTGGGGCTGGAATGAATACCCTGAGATCATTTCTTATGAGAGACCACAGGTGTCAGTTAAGCTTCTTCCGTCTCTCTCTCTGTCTATGCATATCTCAGCAGACGGCCTGTCCTATTTACCTGAAACTCCATATTTGCACACCGAAATTTTAAAGCAACAGGCTGTTTGCTTCATATCTCAGTGCGGTTTAATCTCTCTCTTTTTATTTCTAGACAGATCAATTCCCTTCACTTCAGCTTATTTTTTTCATAGTAGGCACAATATTCTTGCGTCACATTTTCAAAACTCTTTATGCAGCTCTTCTAACCAAATTTCAACTTAGTTAATTGCATATTTAGAATACATTAAACGTAGAAAATTTACTTCATATGTTTTATCAAATCAAGTAAATATTTTAAAACACTACAACAAACACTTTGTCATTCAAAAAAAAGTTACACTGTAAAAAAAAGTTATAACAAAAAGTCAAGACAACAATAAATGTCATGTTGCTTTACCTTATTTTAAAGGGCCTCCAGAATGCATCTGTTAAGCTTTATCTCAAAGTATTGACCTTATTCTAAAATGCGGAAGTGCGCCTGTTTTCGCGATTGTCTTAGAACTTCCGATTCAGTCGCCTATAGGAGAAATGACTAGGAATAATAAACGGCAGAAAATGGCCAAACTATTTGCTCAACAAACAAATGTTTGCATGACTACACAGACCAAGTAGCATAATATAATAAGAAAATATTAAATTGCAACATCAAGCAGCGTAACGAGAAGTTGTTAACGTCAAAAAATGAATGGAAGTGAATGTGACCGGAAGTCGCGAGACAAAAAGATTCAAATGGCAGCGCCCGCTCGACAGCTGAGAATAAGGTGAATACATCAGATTATTTATTATATAAGGTTGAATGTGCCCATTTTGGTGTCTAGTGCTGCATTCACACCAGACACTGAAGAAATGTCAAGCGCTAGTCATTTACATGTTAAGTCAATGTTACATGTTAATTCAAACATGCGAGTAGACATCCTAGGGCATGATATGCGCGAATGAGGTGGCGCAAATGATGTGGCGCGAGTTGAGCCTTTTGCGCGATTGATGTGCTTAGTGCACATATTGTGTGTTTCACGCGAATCACTTGAGTACAAAAATCTACACTTCAGTGGACATTCACGCCGCTTTAACCAATCAGGAGATTGCTCTTGTGGGAGCATGATTATGACGTAGCGCCGTTGTTGGTGTCCAGGGGAAAAAACCTCCTGCCGACACTGACAACAGTACATCAAACTGGTCTCGGCTCAGTCAGAAGCACCGCTGAAAGCTTCCACCATCCAGGTATAGTTTCTGGAGGAGTTTATGAGTGCACTTTAGAATGGATCTAGTGGACTCAGACACGGCTCCAAATGAATCGATGCTGTTTTTTAATCTTCCTAAAACACATAAACACAGCTATTCTCTCAATGAAATCCATGTTAGACATTTAGCAATGAAGCTAGAGTCACCTGGCAGACAGAAGCTCCGTACATGACGCAAATCCGCGTCTGTTGGGAAGTGATATTGACACTAGAATGAAGCGAGTAAACTTAAAATGTTTTCGCGTCTATTTACACGCGAATATCGCTATTAGCGCAATTAATCCATACATACTGCGTCTGATGTGAACACAGCATGACTAGAGTGAAGCTGTTTTGTAGCCTGTGGTTTTAAATCCAAATGAGCTGTTTCTCCCTGTCCACTACTCCGATCTGCATATCTGCTTGTCATTCGTTACGTCAGATAACCAGCTGTCAGTGATAGAGACAGGCACGGATAAAGCTGCGGTCACACCTGAGTTTGAGTTTGCGAAATTCTGTCGTACAGCTCTGCGTAAAGGGGCGGGAATAAACAAGATGATTAGACATTTAAAAAGCGAGCTATTGCTCAATGTTTTAAATTTCTGTCCAGAGATGTCATATTTTGTTCCTCGATTGGTCTCACGCAGTAAAGTGATGTGATTTCGCAGGTCAGAGTTCACCAAGCTTGAACTTTGCACCGAAGCAACCTGCAAAACTTGATGCATGACCCTGCGTTTCCGGTCTGACGCATTCGCGTGCGTATGAATGGAAGTCTATAGGAGAAAAAACCCAGTGTGACCGCAGCTTAAAGCTTAAATGACTTTGTGGTGGAGTCTATTCAAGCATTTCTGAAACAATGAGTCACACACAAATGCAGTTTTCAGTACACACATATGCGCATTTACTGACACCATGCAGCCGTGGTGATTATAGTAATTAAGAATTAGATAACAATTTTACTCTCTTTATTACAAACAAGCTCTGTTTTAAAAATGTGGTAAACTTATAGCTAATTATTAAGGAGAAGATGATCAGAGATTTGTTACATGTTTTAATCCTAGTTTCTTTGCAAAAAGCATTCTGTGGACATGTTATATTATGGAAACATTTCAAACAATTTGGTGTGTGGGGAAAACCACCCGAGTTTGGATTTTATTTTAACGTCAGTAAATAAAATAAAAAGACTTATTGTCTTTATATAAACCCAATATGACTGTGGACATGCTACACTGTACATATACACAGTTCTGTCCAAACAGCTTACAAAAGTTGATTTTCGTCATAGGTGCTCTTCAATACGTTAATCAGGTTTCAAATCCTTATTTTAATCATAGTATAAATATAGTATTATTGTATAAAGTTTAACTTTATATTTTAGTTTATTTGATTGATGTAAGTTAAGATGATTGGAAAAGTTCATTTGATTCAACTAAAACATTTAAGGCAGCAATTTTTTTACTTGCAATTGTGAGAATCACAGTGTAGCATTTCTAAAACAAAGTTGTATGTATTTTCATTATATTATAGTTTTCAAGGAGTGAAAATATAAAATCTACCAGAATAACATTGAAATATGATAATATATTCTTGGTGTGCACTAAACGTTTAGCTATTTTCTTTGTGTTACACAAACACTTAAATTTGTGGTTTGATGACGCTCCATAGGTGTAGACATTACAAAAGGTATATCACAAGTTACAACATTAAACAGGATGTCTGGTAACAGAACAAAAAGCTGAATTAACTACACAAAAACCTATAACCCTTTAACCTCACCAGAGGCCAGAACAATTAATATGAAAATATTTTAAACAAAAAGGGCGTTGTGTTTTAAACTAAGGTAAATTTTGAATGTCAAAAGGCACAGGGCATGTCCTCACAAACCACATTGATATTGTAATACCTAGGTCATCCCCATGTGATTATACAAATTCATGTCATTATACATTTCCTTGTAAACCACATAAACCAGTGTGTACACTTTTTTATTCTTCTTTTTTGTTTTTTACTCTTGGTATTACATTAATATATATTGGAAGTCTTGCCCAGTCACAGAAATCAGTTTAATTCTGCAGTGAAATATGCAATTGCTACGCTTGCAATTGTAAGACTTCAAATCAGAGTTTTTTCAGAGCATAAAAATCGTGAGACATAAAGTCATAATTGTGAGGTCACCTATAAACCCAAAGTTAACATAAAATATAATTACAATTCTGAAAATGTTTAGAATAACAGTAAGAGTTACAATCTTAGTATTGCCAGAGAAAAGTCAGAAATGAAAGATGAACAGTCACAATTACCATATTGATTTACTTTTAATGGCATGCCAAAATTAGGCTTTAATAATACTTAAAATGTGGTGTTACTGTGTCATTTTAGAAAACTCCTGCCTTGAACAGTTTTGTATTTGGTTTTAAACTTCAGTTCTGAAAAGATTAAGTCAGCTTGCAAATTACCTTGTAGGCGCATTGAGTTTTGGCAGTGGTTGTGTATAAGTGAGAAAAGAATTTCTGTTATTTAAAAGATGTAGTCACCGAATGTAGTTTGAGCCAAAACAATGATAAACCATCCACAGTTTAGCCCACGTTGACCACTTTTGTGCTCACAGTAGGAAAAGTTTTGTATCTGAAAAAGCGTTCAGAAATTGGTCCTAATGATTAAAAAAATAAATAGCATCCAAATCAACAGTAAAAATGGAGAGTACTCTTTCTCATGAGTGCACTGATTGACTTGCTAATGTGGCCAAAGGAAGGGCACCAGGCACGGCACAGCAGATGGAAAACGGAGGCAACAGGGGCCCCGCTGGGCCACAGAAATACAGGCACAAGGGCCATGGGGCCATGGAGGAGGGGAGACAGGGGATGTATGAGGACTCATAGCGACCCCAGGTTCAGGGTTCCTGCTGGCAGGCACTGCTTAAGACCGCAGGGGGTTAAGGTGGGAGTAGGACCTTGCCCCATACTGGAGATGAGTGTGATATTGCGACCAGCAGATCAATAGAAACCATGTTGAGAGAGAGGGAGGGCGCATGGCTACAGATGTGGCCTCTGGGTTTTTGTTATTCGGGATGGCCTGCTGGAGTTGTATAATATAATTGAGCAAAAGGGGTGCCGTTCTCACAGTCTGTTGAAACTAAATTAGTGGAAAGTGTTCCAAGCATTTTTTTCTCCTCACTAAACATTCATTATGTATGTATACTGAACATGTGCATTTTTAAACTCCAATAAGTCAGCGTTTTTGGGCCGAATGCAGAAATGCAAAGTTAAAATGTAGTAAACGGTTTCTTTTGCTCTAGAAAACATTCAGAGATTGGGAGAAACAAATTGCGATTGTAAACACACATCTTTTCTCCTGGAGGCCAGATCTGGAGCGCAGGCAAATTTCAGACAGCTTTACGGCTCAATTTGTGATAGGTTATTGCCTAATAAATATGTTTTACAGCGTTGTGTTTTTCAGTTTGGGACCGTTTGTATGTTGTGTAGCGTATTAATCTGTTCAAAGCGACAAGCCTTGTTGTAGTGTGTCCTGTGGGGTAATGACATGAAAACAAGGAAGGCTTTACTGGCCTTACACATAAAACGTTAATTCAGGTTTTTAATGGCTGAATCCCTGACCATGCTCACACATTTTCTCAAAGCTTTTTTTTTTTATCATTTCACAAAGAAATCATGACTCATTGATGAGTTCTTATTTTAATTTAAATAGTCTTATTTAATAAAATGCGTTACATTAATTAAAAGTGATCGTACAGATTGTTTATGACCTTGTGAATTTCATAAACAAAAATAATCTCAGTTTCCACACAAAATTATGCACCCTTTATTTTTTCAGATCATGTGAAGATCATAGGTGACCCTGGACCACAAAAATAGGGTCAAAATGTCTTCAATTGCACAGGTATATTTTTGGCAATGTATTTCCATGAAGGTTTTTTGTAAATGTCCTACCGTAAATTGATCAAAACTTAAGTTTTTGAATAGTATTATTGCTAAGAAGTTTGGACAACCTTAATGAAACATTTCTTTATATTTACATTCTTTGCATCCTCAGATTTCAGATTATCAAACAGTTGTTTCTTAGCCAAATATTCAACCTAGGTTCATTCTGATTACGTACCCCAATATACCGAGCAAAATACATCCCAGGAGCTGTTTTTTTTAGGGATGTCCAGATCTGATCTGGTGTAAATTGGGTCAGATCACGTAGTTTCAGACTCGATCGGAATCAGACATTACCTCCCGATCATTTTTATTTTATAACATATCAATAGTTATGCGGTTGCACAGAGTTAGACCACTTTTTGACTTGACCACACCAAAACAGCAACATGTGCAGCATGTTTGTTACAGAGACTATACAGAGGTTAAATGCCGGCAAAGTAGAACACGGAGGCAGCTTGAAGCGGAAAGCACGAGTATGTCTGCGGTCTGGAGGTATTATAAAGTTGATATCGACCACATTGTCACAGCAAACTGTGAGATATGTAAACTTGGGATTGCCTGCTGGGTGTTTTAAGTTGAGATGCTATTTAAATGTATTATAGAAGCATTGGATCTGGTTTCAGTATCGGTAGATTGGTAGACTCGGATTCAAGGGCAAAAAAACCTAATCGCGACATCCCTAGATTTTTTGCAGTATTTGTTTTTGCGAATCCACCAGAGGCCGCTGTGTACACTTTTTCAGATCTCAAATTTTTCTCGCGAGTGCCATTCGTGCCTGCTATTTTCAGTAAATCGAACAGAGGCCACTGTCGAGTGAGTTATTTACTGACTAACCAACTGACCGATAGCCACAACCTCCCCCTTTCCTAAATCTAACCGTTTTAAAATTGATTTTTCCCCAGATTTTTACCACTTTTTCAGAATTTACCACATTCTCAGCCTGTTACTTACTTGTTTATTTAATTTAAAAAAATGCCACATTATATATATATATATATATATATATATATATATATATATATATATATATATATATATTTAATTTTTTTTTAATTCTGATTTTGTCATATCCGCTTTTTGGAACCATTCTTCACTAGACTCAAACCTTGTTGTCTTCGCTGTGCATCTTAAGTCTGCCAATGTACATGTCGAGCTACCGGACAAACTGGTAACAACAAAAAAGCTGTCCATACAGAGGTAAGCGATCAACTGGTAAGAAAAGAAACAGCATCACACCGCCCTGTAGTATTCGTTTTAAAGATGAAATACAGCCATACGTAGCTCTGGCTACATAATTTGCAATCTTCAGAAATGTGTATAGGGCTACGTTTTCAGAATAAGCCCATGTTGCAAATATTTTACTATGCTAACAATCTACACATTAATAGGAAGCTTATTTGTTTAGCTTTTGTATGATTTTCAGATTAAATTTTACACTTACCACAGGTTTTGTTACCCAGGGTCACATATTCTGTGTATGTATGTTTATATGTATACATTATTTGAACATTTGATTTGATAATAATTGATATATTTATGAACAAAACAAAATGTAAAGCTGAATCTCTTTTGATGAACGGTTCAAAAACATTAACTTAATAGATAGCCTGAACCAAAGCGTACTTAGATATCTAAGTGCTGGAAAGTGTCTTTTAAAATGAAATATTTTCAAAGGAGAAGCTACAGAAGCTTTTGTTTTAAATTGCACATTTATTTTATCCCCCTTCCTCGCTCTCCTGCCCGGCTTTGATAAAACACAGGCTTGATTCACTCAGCATTTGATGGAGAAAAATCACCTACTTCAAATTCCCCCTTCCACAATCAATTCAGCCCCAGATGTGGGTTGACCCCTGTGCCTCCGCTTGCACCCAGATCTGAAATGAAGGCCACACTGAACAAATACATGTGCATTAAACGCATCCCCACGGTCTCTGAAGACCTCAACCTGATCATTTCCTTTCCATCTGCCCTTTCTGCTTTAAACCGCTCTACGGCGGTTCTGCTCTTCCACAGCAGATCAGCCATCAATGAAGTCAGAGACCATATACTGTTTAATTGACCTTGTCTTTAATAGGCCTTAGCTATGGGTTTTCTTGCTTTCTAATGGAAAGTCCTGTAGCGTTGTTTTAATGGCTCTGGTGGCCGTAAGTCACACCAGAAACAGCACTGCCATAAAAGCTGGGGCTAAAACCTTGCAAATTGAGCATCATTTTTCTCAAAACAAACCCTATTTTCAGGCTCCGGCTTGTCAATAACCTTGTGACAGGCATTAAAATTTGTTGACCTTCCGAATTGGTGAGCCGGCCATAATTTATTTGCATTACAGTGGCTGTCGGGACGCTGCTCGTGTTTGATCTGTCTGCCACACGGTAAAGAATGGGTCATTCACATACAAGGCTGTCATGATTCCTGTGGGCCTTAAGGTGAAAAAAATGGAAGGGGGGAAAAGGAAAATCTAGGGATAGGCTATAAATTTTCAGTACGACAGCTTAGTTTGTATGAACTTGGCATTGATTAATCAAAATCTCCTGAGGCTGCTCCATAACTCAGGGATGCAGTTGTGCAGAGAGGATCAGGCTGTTACATGACCATCACTGCTCTCCGGCCCTACTAAAAAGCCGTGTCTTAGTCCAAAAACACAACTCTGGAATTGTGCGTTCTTGTAAAATTTGCAAGGTTTTATAGATATTTAACTTTGAACTTTGGGTTTGGCTTTAAGATCAAAGAATTCACCGCAACATCAAAGACGATCTTAGATTGTGCTTTGAAACTGTTTATACTGTGATTTATACATGTGTGTTTATACATTATATAATGCTATTTTTCTTCTGGTTTATTTGACTCCAGGGTAAAATAACATTTTTAATAAATAATAATACAATTTTCAAAAAAGTATGTGTTATATGATAATCTTCACTGTAGGTATATTTATACCTACTTTTTTTTGCAAGAAGTGAAGGGTGAGTAAATAATAACAAAATTGAAAATTTTGTGTGAACTATCTACTACTTCATCAACAACCGATGACATGTCACAAGACCTCAAGCTGCATGTTGAGAAATTATTTATATACCTTTTTTTTATATATCCTTTATTAGAAAGACAGGTAAGATAAAAAACAAACAAAGAACAATACAAAGAACAAACATTGTTTGCATTTTTCTTTTTTTATGCTTGAGTTCAAACTAGAACTAACCAACATTAAAATTTTATTTTTCCACTTTAACTTTCAATTTTAAAAGTTTCTTCCACACCCAGGGTCATTCTGATTACATACCCCTATATACCTTTTTGCAGAGCAAAAAGGTCCCAGGAGCTACGTTTTTTTTCTCTGTTTTTTGTTTTCCACCAGAGGCCGCTGTTTACACTCCTTGAGATTTAAATTTCTCCCGTGAGTACCCTTCATGCCTGATTTTCTCGTATAAATCTACCAGAGGGCCCTTTCGACTGACTGACTGACTGATTGATTGATCCACCACCCTCCTTCCCTAAATCTAACCGATAGTGTTTTAAAAAGCACCGACTGACTTAAGTCTATTGACGCATGGGGTAAGCTACTGGACAAACTGGTAACAGCAGGTAAGCCGTCTGTAAGCGGTCAGCTGTAGGCGAGAAAAGGAACAGCATCATACCGCCCATAACATTCATTTTAAAAATAAAATGCAGCCATACATACTTCTGGCCACTTTATAAATGGAGTGGGAAAAACTGCAAGTAAAAAAAAGTTTTATGTTCTTAAACAAGAGTTTATGTTTTTTTATGATTACTAAGTTTTTAAAAAGGACATTTTAAATGTAGAGCTTTATTAGTGGATAGATGCTTAGCGCAACAATATGGCTATAGCCCATATTTTATTACTTGCTCTTATGTCCTGAAACACTTAATGTTTTCCTTTACTTAAGATAACCGAATAATATGCAACATCCTTAAATTATTCTCTTAAATGAAGGGGAATTACCTATTACGTGTCATATAGCCTATAGAAAAATGAATATAGGTCTCTCTGGAGCATTTGGGCTGAATGTTTGACAGCGTCTATCAAAACAAGGATGTTATAAAATACATTTTATACCGGGTTAATACCTGAAATTTTCTATGGTTTTATGTTATAGGTTGAGCACTGGGTCATCCCTCTGTTAGTGGCGAGACCACTATGATGCCAACAGTCGATCGGTGAGTAAACAAACATAATGAGTGGAAATACATTGGCCTGTGCGTATAGACATATAATGTGATGCTTTACAGTAACGTGTCATTTGTTTGTTTTGGTTGTCTTAATTTTAATCATTTCGAGATGATGCGATAGTATGCTTTATCTGACTGATTCCCACTGAACTGAGCGGGTTGTGTGACGTTTGATTCGGGGGACGTTCTGGGGGTGGGGTTTTGGTGATGCGCTGTGAGCTACTAGCCCGACAGTGGAAACGCGACATGAGTTCGACCTCACAGCTCATGCTCCCGGGCTATTGACATGGCCTGCCCGATAAAAGCCCTGGCTCACACTGGCCCGACAGTGGAAATGCAGCTATTGACAAAAGGAATCAAACTCATCTAAGCCTCAGCTACTATTAGAATGTCTAAGGGTCAAAGTAGACATTATTTGTGAGAAGCCAATGAACACCAAAAGCTCATATTATGCAAATTGGTTACAAACCTCTGTAGGTTTGTGCAGGAAATAAGACTGGAATTACTGACGACTCGTTTTAGGCAGTTTGAAATTAGTTCTTTTAGTCTTTCGGGAGACAGTATTTATTATGCACTTTGATCTGTTTAAAGATGCAGATTTTTGACATTCAAAAACAGCTACATAGCACACTAGATGAAAAACAGTCTCCAAAAAGTATAATCGGAGCACTTTAATAATATTAATAAGCCTGTTTCTTCATGTCTGGAGGAATGATCTTGTTTTGTTTCTTTCAGTCTTAACCTGTTACAAAAGCAAACACATCTTTAAGAGTTTAAAATTGAGCAGCCAGCTGTTGAGGCTCACATAAAATCCTTTCCAGGCAAAAAGTGTCGTGCCTTACAGCAAAACAACCAAAGCTATTTTTGTTTATTTTGGGTGGGAAACATCATAACATTTATCCAGCATCTACCCACTTGAGGGCTCTTATCCAGCTTGTTTAACAGCCTCATGGAGACCATAGATGGCAAATATTTGTCTCCATTGTCCTTATGTGCATTTGCCTGATGAACGGGGCGTCCTGTCTATAATTGGAGGCACCCCATCCTGCTCCATGTCTGTCTGTCTGCCAGGTCGAAGGTCACTGCTTATAATTATAGTCTAGAGGTCAGGGGTCAGCATAGGCTAAGCTGAAGACTAGATCCTTCTCAGGCTCACAACGTCTACTGAAGGCCAGTGTATAGACTAGAGAAGCATGGATATGGTTGCTAGTGGTGGTCAAATGTTTTAAATATTTAAAGAAATCTCCTTAATTAAAGTTATAACTTACTATAAACTAGTGTGCTCAAAATAATTGCTTCTAGAAGTTATATAAGCATTCAAAACTTTCAGTGTGTCACTTACGGATCAGTGATTTTGATGACATCACTCTTCACAGCAATTTATGTTCAGATCTTCTGACCAATCAAATGTTCCCTAGAATCTGAAGTGCCTGGCCCCTACAAGACCACAATGAATACAATAATGTAAATGAGGCTGATGTCTTTCCATTATTACTTGATAGATTCATTCAACATATGCTCATTCTTAATATGTAGACTTATATACATTTCTGGAGATCGTGAATTATGTATGAATTAAGTACATATGGCTGCATTTCGTCTTTAAAACAAACGCTACAAGGCGGTATGACGCTGTTCCATTTTGTGCTTACCAGCCCATCCCTTACCTCCGTAGGAATGGCTTTCCCGCTGTCACCAGTTTGTCCAGTTAGCTTGCCATGTGTATCGGCGGACTTGAGACGGCTGACTGGAAGTGCGATATGCAAATTTTTGTATGACACTGTATAAATATATATTTACAGTACTCTGAAACTTGGGTTTAGGGTTGGGGTGGAGTAGACGTTAAAAAAACAATTTATTGGTTAATTTAATAGATAGCATAAATATTATTTGTAAACTTCCGGCCGCAACCAGATCAGATCTAGCAACAACCCGCAGAAAGAAGTTGATCATGACGATGGGGTTCGAGTCCAGTGAAGAATGATTGCAGAAAGCAAATGAGACAAAAACAAAAGGCAAAAAAAAAAAAAAGTAAATAACAGGGTGAGAATGTGGTAAAATCTGAAAATGTTGTAAAAATGAGGCAAGGGCTTTTCTTTTTCTGGATTGCTTTTTTAACTGTCAGTTGGGTTTAGGGAAACAGGCTTTTGAAAACACTATTAGTTGAGTTTAGGAAAAGGGTGGTTTAGTTGATCCGTCAGTCAGTCAGTCAATCATTCAGTCAGTCAACAGCGGCCTCTGGTGGATTTACGCAGGAACAGCAGGCGCGAATGGCATTCGTGTGAGAAATTTGAGATCTCAAAAAGCATACACAGCGGCCTGCGGTGGATTCGCAAAAACAAAAACTGCAAAAAAAAGCGTGGCTCCTGGGGCATTTTTACGCTCTCCAGAAATTTGTATAGTGGTGCGTTTTTAGAATGAGCTTGGGTTGGATTCATTGAAACATGTTGTGAACATTGATAACTATTATGCCATTACTGACCAGCCATGATGTCTATCATACTCCTGTACCATTGGTACAATTTTTGATTTAACTTTACCAGAACATTTTCCCTTTAGTTTATTAGAATAATCATTTTATGATACTGTATATTATAGTTATTGTATGTATCAATTTGCTATTAGTTTTATTATTGATTTTATTACTTAAAACATACAAATATATAGCAATAAAAATGGTAATAGCATTTGACAATATTAAAACTGTTTAAATAAATAAAACATCTGTGCAGCATTGATGTTCAAAAGAGACTTATTTCTGAATCAATTAACATCTGGTAACACTTTCTATGAAGCTCATGCTTATCATGAATTATAACTTTGTTTATTACTTGTAATCATAAATAAGACACAACAAACCTTTATTCTGTATTATAATGACAGTTATAGCTACATTTATAATAGTGATGCATTTCATTTTTCGATGCATATGCTTATAACCTATTATATATGCTTTATACGTATTAATTAGTCAGTCATGATTAAATTCATAAAGATGCAGTCTGCAATGATAAAACAATGTTATATGCTTACAGACTCCTTAGTAAGTTAACAGATTTATTTCTTTCAAATAAATCGGTGTGTTTTTTACTGTTGATAAGAACCCTATGCCTCATAAACAGTGTTGGGGGTAAGGCATTAATTTAAAAAGTTAAATAATAATATTTTAGTTACTTTTTAAAAAAATGTTACTCAAATTTTTAGATCAATTAAGACGCTTTTAAAAATAGTTTGTTGAATTTAAATTAGTGTAATCATGTTGAATTACACTCAATGACTCAATAAGAAAATGAGTTCCCCACTAGAACAGAAAAAAACAAGAAAACATAGCCTTACATTTCTGTGATAGAAGTATTCTCATTATTTTGAACACCTGGAAGAAAAGAGGATAGTCTCAATAGACAGTGATTTTACTGAACTAATAAGACAAAAATACAAAAGTAGCAACCACAATGTTTATTAATCTGCATATATGTTACGTACATTGTTAGAAAGTTTTCAAAACATTATTATTATTATTTTTTAATTATTTTTATTTTTTTAGGTAAATGGAGGTGTAGGTCATACAGTGTCATAAAATGCAGAGCTCCTCTATTTACAAAAAAGAAAAATGCCCTGCAAGTTGTGAAAGAGATCAAACCTCAGGCAGGTATGAAAAAGTAACTCAAAAATAACATCATGCATTACTTTCCATATGAAGTAACTAATGCAACTAGTTTTTGGAGATTAACTCAATATTGTTATCTATTACTTTCAAAACCAACTTTCCACAACACTGCTTATAAAAACTTACTGTTAGTCATAATACAGTTACTATGCTTTATAAATGCATCAGTTACATGTGTCATCCTTTATTATAACCTCATTATAATGCTTTAATGATATAGTTATAATTCATCATAAGCATACACTTCATAGAAAGCGTTCCTAAAAATCCTAATAATTCTTGATGAAACTTATTATTTTCAGTAAAATATCCTTATGACTATGTAAAAATTTAAAAATAACCAATTAAACTGATAAAAAATCTCTCAGAGAACTGTCTTTATCAAATAAACAAATGCAGCCATTTCAGGCTGTATTGATTACATCTAATATGGGTCATGTTGCAATTGCAAGGTGAGAAGACGAGGCTGATTTGCTCCACATGTTTCTTATCAATGCTCCCACAATAGAACTTGGCACTATGAGTTAGAGATCCTGGTGCGGGTCTCGCAAACAGCTTTCTTTAGTTGTTCTTTTGTTTATGCAGCTGGATCTTAACTGCCAGATCACTGTGATTATTATCATTAACATTACTTACCTTCAGCTCTTATCCTCAACCCAGAGCCATGTGCTCCACCAGGACAGCGTGTACTTCTTAGGTCAGATATCCTAACCCAGACAAGGTGGTCCAGACATTTGGCCTTTGGATGTTCCTTTGCTAACAGTTATTTCTCCTTCTGATAAACAACATCAAGATCACACTTCTACTGCTGTAGCAGGTTTAAATAATCTCATTTCACTCATTGTCATTTCTTATTAGATTTACCCCTTTATTTATGTTACAATTCCTGCTTTTTATATATTGTGATAAATATGTTTATTATATGCAGAGTCTATTTGATTTCTATGATCTTGTGAGAACAAAATGTTGTGAAAGCTGCTGAGATATGTCAGTCATGTTTGCCCATGACCTTTTAATGATGTCAATACATTATCACTCTTATCAACTAAAAGCATTTTGATTTCTGGAAGTAGGAGAACGTTCATTCAGGTCAGGGCAAATGGCTTATATTCATATACATATACATATACAGTGCTCAGCATAACTAAATACACTCCATTTTAAAAATTTATATTTATATTCATTTCTCAGTGAATCTAGGCAATGTATTTTGGTACATTTAAACAAAAAAATCTTAAACAGATATATTTATTAAAATAATATCTAGTTAAATTATTGCAAATAAATACAATCTCTTGATTTTTCCTTTTTTTAAAAATATGTGTTTAGTGTTTTTCTATTATATATAAATTTGGGTATACTAGTTTTTGGACCGTTATTATATGTTATTTTGTTAGATAAGCTTTAGATTTGGCTTCAGCACTGACTTATCTAATGCATATGCACAAATATAATATTGTATAGCTTCCTATTAAATATATGAATTTAAAAGATAGATTTGTGAGGGGTCTACTCATATATGCTGAGCACTGTACACACACACACACACACACACACACACACACATATATATATATATATATATATATATATATATATATATATATATATATATATATATATATATATATATATATGTGTGTGTGTGTGTGTGTGTGTGTGTGTGTGTGTGTGTGTGTTTTTTTTTCGTTCATTTATTGTATTGTCGGCTTAGTCCCTTTGTAGTCTGGGGTTGCCACAGTGGAATGAACCGGCAACTTATCCTGCATGTTTTTTACGCAACGGATGCCCTTCCCATCTCTGTGAAACATCCACCCACACACACACATACACTCATACACTACGGACACTTTAGCCTATCCAATTCACCTGTACCACATGTCTTTGGACTGTGGGGGAAACTGGAGCACCAGTTTACATACATACATACATACAGTTGAAGTCAGAACTATTACCCACCCCCACCCCCCACCCCCTTGAATTTGTTTCATTTAATAGAGCAAGGAATTATCAGTATATCTGATAATATTTTTTCTTCTGGAGAAAGTCTTATTTGTTTTATTTTGGCTAGATTAAAAGCAGATTTAAATTTGTAAACACCATTTTAAGGTCAAAATGATTAGCTCCTTTAAGCTATATATTTTTTTTTCGAAAATCTACAGAACAAACTATTGTTATACAATAGCTTGCCTAATTACCCTATCCTGCCTAGTTAAGCCAATTAACCTAGTTAAGCCTTTAAATGTCACTTTAAGCTGTATAGAAGTGTCTTGAAAAATATCTAGTGAAATATTATTTACTTTCATCATGACAAAGATCAAATAAATAGGTTATTACAAATTTATTAAAATTATTTGATTTATTAAAACTATTATGTTTAAAACTTTGTTGATAAAATCTGCTCAGATTTTGGGGAAAAATAAATAGGGGGCCTAGTAATTCAGGGGGGCTAATAATTCTGACTTTAACTGTAGATTTACATATACATATAATCATAGACATGCATATATACATATATATTAATATATATGTTTTTTATAAACAAATGATAAAGTGGGATCAAAAATGTAAATAAAAAATAAATGATAAGAATTAGCACAAAATATCAGGACAATATTCCAAGTTTTTTTTTACCTTATATCAGGAAAAAATATGTGTGTGTGCGTATTTATGCGTATAATGTATACTTCTGCGCAGTATCTAAAAAATCCTGCGCAGAATTAGCAAAAAATGTCCACAGATTCTGTCTGGCCCTACTTATAACTTAATAAACCCCCAGATAAAGATTCAAACTTCACTGACACCTTTTTTCTGCTTAAACCATAGATTACTGAAATGATTATCTGCTCACTTCTACTGAGCTATTTTCTTATTTATAAAATAAGTCTTGCTTGCCACATGTTGCTTAGAGTATGGGTCACATGATGACACAGTTCACATGATAATAGACTCAAAATGGTTTCCAGAAGTCCATGTTATAGCTGTATGCTGCATGTACAATCATCATGAAAACCACAGCCCAACAAGAGCAACACAATTGAAAACAAGCAAAAAACAAGACTGAAAATAACACAAAAGAAAGAAAAAGGCTTGCAAATGAAGAGTGTGTGATCAGGTTTGTGTTACAGCATATAAATGAACAGCTCTCACTAATGAGATCTTTTTTTCTCCTTTTCATCATTCCCCACTTCAATCATCTTAGGGTCATTGGCAGTCAAAACGACAATAACTGGACTGATTATGGCACTCGGACAGCAGGAGAACTCTTAACTTAAAAGTAATCATAGCTACATTTGGCTTTTTTCTTTCATTCACTTGTAGAATACCTGAAAGCTGTTAAAATACATTTCTCTAGAGGCGAGCAAGCTATTAGTATGTCAAGTGTAAACACTGCGGTTCTGCGGTGCTAGCAAAACATTATTCGTTATTCCACCGATCATTATTTTTCTTGCCATTATCTCCACCGCAGTCGCGCTTTTCCTCTCCATATTCTCTTTTCAATCTAAACATTGAACGCTCCCGTTCATCCAAGTCATCGCTCATTTAGTAAGGGGTCTTTTATGACCTCGTCAGGATTTTGTGGTTTTATGTGAACATGTCCTGATGGAGGGAAGCCTGGAATTGTTGCTAAGGAACAGGTCTTTGATTAGCAGAGCACCGACAAGTCTTTCGTGATGGGACATTTCATTAATTGACAGCTTCCTGCCCTCGGGGTCTCAACATCACCTACTGTAGAACTTTCCTGGTAAAGGTGGCTACCAGGTTAGGAGAGAATTAGAAGGGGTGTGTGTGTGTGTGTGTGTGTGTGTGTGTGTGTGTGTGTGTGTGTGAGTGTTCAGCTAAGCTGTCTGAAACTTATTTGTGGCAACAAATACACAGAATTTATATATATATTTATTTTATCCATTGCCCCGAGTGAACCACCACTGCCAGTTTAACCTCTTTCGGCTCCATTACCCAGACTGCCATCCAAACAGCCTTCTTCAGCTAATAAGATTTTTTGGATTCACTTGAATGTCAGTGGAAGGTGCAGTAGAGTTAGCGACTGGAATAGAAAAAATGATTGAATATTCCAGTTGCATTCACATTTGAAACAAATGTGTCGAGTTCTTTAGCGGTCACATTCTATAACAAAGTTGTGGAGTTTACTTGGGTTAGGAGAAGGTCAGCGCCGCTGCTCGTTTATCATGTGTTCATAGAAGGCTAACAGCCAACATCATTAATAACTCCCAATCAAATCTGATATCAATTTTGACTACTATATTAGGCAGCAATGGAGTAGAGGAACTGTAACGTCACTTTTTCCTCAGCTGTTAGCGTTACACTGATTTCCCTGATGAAATCCCTTTAGGAGTTTCCCGTAGGCTTTTCAACTACCATGAATAGTAAGTTCAATATAATTATAATATAATTATTTAAATATAATTAAGTAATAAATATATTTAATAAATATTAATGAATAATTAAGTTAAATATAATTTTTCCATCAAGTTAATCTTCAGAAAATAATGCAACTTTTGTGACTTTTAAATCCTAAATACATGTGCAAGCATTAACAACTTTTGAAATACTAAGAGATTGAAGGAATCGTGAGGGGAGTGTAACTCGTGAAAGTATCTTAAGGTTGAATTAATTTTTTTTATTATTGAGTTAATTGAAATCCCTTTTAAAACCCCATTGATTTTGAGATGATGGAAATGGAAGTGTTAAAATGTTAACTTGCTTTTGGTTTTTGCGTAAAAATCAATGTCATAGTTCCTCTACTTTATAAAGCCCTTTAAGTTAAACACCAGTTAGTTAAAAGGGGCTTTCGAACCAAATAACTAACCTACAACTCTAGTTCCATGTTTCTCCCTTGACCATTTTCCTCATTGTATTTGCACTGCAACACAATGAATTCTGAAGCGGTGTAACATGTAATTTGTGCTCATTTGTTTGAAATTCTATTTAATGTGTTTTTTTTTTTTTTTTGCATCAGTAGTGGCATTGTAATGATGTTCAATAAATAAAAAGGAAGAAAGCTCTATTAGAATGCACGACGTACTGTCTGAATTGGTGGAAGAATGCAGAGAAACAAAACCAAACATCGTTCAGTAGCAGTGTTTTTTTATGATTTAACTTGTTTTTGTTTTTAATGGAAATAGAACCAGTCTTTGTGGTAAGGCTGTCAACTGCAAATCATGGAGGGCTGGATCCAGGGGTTTGAGTCAGTGAAGAGCACTGATAGAGGGCAACCCGGTGGGACTGCAGCACAGCAGTGAGATATGATATGAGCCTAGCAAGTGATTTCAAACAGGGCAGCAGGGCAAACGGCCCCTATTTCTGTGCCTGCTATGTTTGAGGAGCAATTTTTCATTTGACCCACATAAGAAAGCAATTTGTTGCAATGCTATCAAACTTACACAGCATGCTTTTGATGGTCTATATTAAATAACCTGTCCATCTGTGTTTGATATGTTGCTCTGTGCTTTGCTCCCTCTGTGGGGATTTTGTTAAGTCAAATCAAATCAGAATCATGCCTGAAGTAAGACTATTGTGCATGTTCTGCGATTGTTAATTGAGCTTCAAAAACTGTACAGAATATATGTTGTAAGATACTTCAAAAAAGTAATGAATTACTAATTCTTTAATATTATTTAATACATATTTAAATCACTCTTTACAGTCTAAACAGAAACTTAGTTACTCAGTAAGTAATTTAATAACTGGACTAAAAATCCCCTAAATCTCAATAAATAAACAACATAAATTAAACTGTTTGATTAATAAATATTAGAAATTTGAGACAAACAAGATTATTTTTGTTAAAAAAAAAATACATTTAAATTTTATGAAATATATGTAGCAAAACACAAAAAGATTTAAATGAATCCCACCATATTTCATACAAACCATATTGGCAAATATTTCATTGTTTCTAAAGCATGTGCAACTGTCAGACATATAAAACATTCTGTAGTTTGATTTATGCATAACATTTTACCTATATAGAATTACCAGCATAGGCTCATTCTGGAAACGTAGCCCTATATATGTTTCTAGAGAATGGGAATTATGTAGCCAGAGCTACATATGGCTGCATTTAATTTTTAAAATAAAAGCTACTTGCCGGTATGATGACGTTCCTTTTCGCGCTTAACAGCTGACCGCTTACCTCTGTATGGACGGCAGCTTGCTAAGGAACGGTTCAAGAAAGCAGGTAAGACAAAAACTGAATCCAACAAATAAAATAAACAAGTAAATAACAGGGTAAGAATGTGGTAAAATCTGAAAACGTTCTAAAAATTAGACGAGGGCTTTTCTTTTTCTGGATTGCTTCTGAAAATTATTGGTTTGGTTTAGGGAAGTGTGTGGGCGGGTTAATCAACAAAATTGGGTTTAAGCGAAGGAGGCGGTTGGGTCAGTCGATCGGTCATTGAAAAAAAGTCAGTCAAAAAAACAGTCGACAGCGGCCTTTGGTCGGTTTATGTGAAATGAGCAGGCATAATTGGCTCTCGCTACAGAAATTTGAGATCTCAAAGTGCATACACAGCGGCCTCTGATAAATTAACAAAAACAAAAACTGCAAAAAAAAAAAAAAA